>NC_074704.1:22115673-22415673 GCF_029448725.1 Salvelinus fontinalis | reverse complement strand
GAGCTCTGGGCAAAAGTAGTACATTAAACAGGCAATAGGGTACCATTTGGGACACAGCCATAGATTTCCTACAAACCACTGAGGAGGAGGCAGGGGAGGTGGATTCGGGTGAGAGTGGCCACTCTGTGGTATTGTGGTGGGGGTTTGGAGGGTTGGGGGTTGGAGTCCCTGGTGGGTTGTGGGAGAAAAGCTGTGGTAAGGCAAGTGGTAGTAGAGCTGCATGAAGCCTACTAGGACTAGGATAAGGGGAGTCAAATTCTTAGCCTCGATTAGCCATGCCAACCAAATCTCTACTCTATCTCTAAATCCCCCCCCCCCCCCCCCCCCCTCCCACACACACACACACACACACACACACACACACTGGAGACAAGGTTCTCCAGTTATTTTAGTATTTCAGACAGAAGTGTGGTGACTGTTGAGTTGTTGCACTTGTATTTCACCCTAGCTGCGGGTTGCCAGATCCCAGCAGAGCGCTGCAGATCCCCCCTCGCTGGGTCCCAAACCCCCTTTGGCTATGGGGCTTTCTGCAGGGGGTGCAATCTCTACCGCAGACCCCTGAGGTTGCCAGATCCTAGAAACTCTCCATCCAAAGGTTGCCAGATCCCAGTAACCCCTCATTGCGGTCCCTCACTGCTGCTCTACCAACCCTGCAGTTATGGGGCTGACTGCAGTAGTGCATGAGTTGCTATCCTCCTCAGCCTCGGGTTGCCAGATCTTCTCCCAGTAAGCCGATGCACGGCAGAGAGGAGGGAGGCGTAGCACTGGCTGTGGTCTGGTGCCACGCTGGGCCTGGTTATTATCTCCAGATGACATCAGCATGAGCAGCAGATGCCTTTTTGGCCACAGGGGCCGGAGAGAGAGAGAGAAAGAGAGCGAGAGAGAGGGCTGTTCACAGCTGGATTGGGCTATTTATTACCTCTACTTATCAGGCCATCTCTCACTCTGCAGGGAAACACTGCCTGGTTCCTCCCAGAATGGCCTCGCTAACTCAGGATAATAATGTCATCAAGATGAATGTGTATTTCGAAAAGATGTATACATTTACAGTATATGAGCAACTCTACATACAACAATATTTTTAGTAGTACATTTGTAGTAGTGGTATCTAGTGTTGCACCTTTTGGGGAATATTCAGAGGTGGAAACTTTCCGTGGGAATTAACGGGAATATATGAGAATTAACTGGAATATATGGGAATGAATGTAAATATATGCAAATTAATATTAATACCATTTAAATGTAGATGTTTTTTGCATTGGATATATTTACCATATCATATGGAGACAGAAACATAAACCTTTTACATTATCATAAGTAGACATAATTGCAACTGATTAAATCCGTCCAATTGAAATTTAAAAAACGATTTAGTTACTAATTGAACTTTAATTAAATGAGCTACTCTTCCACAAAGGATGATTTCACTGAACAAAAAAAAAAAGAAAGGGAATATTGAATGATCCCCAATGATCCATCGCATCTCCCAAAAACGTTTTCAACATACATCTGTAAAATGATAGTCTAGAAACTAAAGCTTTGGTTGTCTTCCTCTCAGGCTTCCATGTCTTCTCCCTGGACCTCCTCAATGTCCACCTCTTGAACATCAGACTGAGCCCTCATCTTCACTGTCACTTTCCAACCTTGATGATGGCTCGTTGTCAGGCTCAAAAAGCCTCAAATTTGCCCGGATGGCCACCAATATTTTAACCCTTGTATTGGTCAGCCTGTTGCGTGCTTTGGTGTGTGTGTTCCCAAACAAGGACCAGTTGCTCTCTGAGGCGGCTGATGTTGGTGGGATTTGGAGGATGGTGGAGGCAACAGGGGAAAGATCCTCAGATCCACAAATCCCTTCCACCAGGTGGCTGATGAGATATGTTGGCACGACTTGCATATTGCATCTAAATCCCAAAGCCCTTGCTTGGAAGTGTTCTTCCTTCGCCAGACTGCCAAGAACCTTGCCCTCAACCAGGCCAAGGTGGCGAGACACGGTAGTGATGACACCATAGGCCTTGTTGATCTCTGCACCAGACAGGATGCTCTTGCCAGCATACTTGGGGTCCAACATGTACGCTGCGGCATGTATGGGCTTCAGGCAGAAGTCTTCACAAAGGAATAATTAACTACATCATCTCCACCCCTCTACCAGTATTCTACAAGAGCTCAGACACAAGGGACAACAGACACACCGGTCTCTACATTGCAGATGAGCTGAAGGCTGTCATCAATGACCTTGGACCACAGAAGGTATTTGCACAGATTTTTTCACACTTTTTGATGTATTTCAGAATGGCAGTTTCCTCTGCTTGGAGCAACAGTGAAGAGGGCAGGGCAGTACAGATTTCTTCTCTTACATCTGCCAGCTGAGTCTGAACATCAGACAGGATGGCATTGTCTCCCTCAATCTGTGCAATGGCTACTGATATAGGTTTCAGGAGTTTCAGGCTGCTTACCACTCTCTCCCAAAATACATCATCCAGGAGGATCCTCTTGATGGGGCTGTCCATATCGGCCATTTCTTGGAGAGACTCCTTCCTCTCTAGGAGGCTGTCAAACATGATGACAACACCACCCCTACGGGTGTTGCTGGGCAGCTTCAATGTGGTGCTCTTATTCTTCTCACTTTGCTTGATGAGGTAGATTGCTGCTATAACTTGATGACCCTTCACATACCTAACCATTTCCTTGGCTCTCATGTAGAGTGTATCCATTGTTTTCAGTGCCATGATGTCCTTGAGGAGCAGATTCAATGCATGAGCAGCACAGCCAATGGGTGTGACGTGAGGGTAGGACTCCTCCACTTCAGACCAAGCAGCCTTCATGTTTGCAGCATTGTCTGTCACCAGTGCAAATACCTTCTGTGGTCCAAGGTCATTGATGACAGCCTTCAGCTCATCTGCAATGTAGAGACCGGTGTGTCTGTTGTCCCTTGTGTCTGTGCTCTTGTAGAATACTGGTAGAGGGGTGGAGATGATGTAGTTAATTATTCCTTTCCCACAAACATTCAACCACCCATCAGAGGTGATTGCAATACAGTCTACGATGATTTGCATGACCTGCCCTTGAACTCTGTTGTACTCTGCGTCCAGCAAATGAGTAGATAAAGCATGTCTGGTTGGAGGGGTGTAGAACATTCAGAAATCTCTTCCAATACACATTGCCTGTGAGCATCAGAGGTGAACCAGTTGCATACACAGCTCGAGCTGTTCAATTTTGGAAATTTAACGGAAGGTTTCCGACCCTTTGCAACTCTAGTGGTATCTAGCACTAGCATGAATATTACTTTCAAATGCTATTACGACAAATGAATCATTATAATTATGCGGGCTGTTAAAAAATAGTAATTAGTAATGCCAATAATGATGTAATATAACAGTTAATTACTATATGGATGTATAGGCCTGACAGCAGTGCTAGAATATTTAAAAAAAATGGCATTTATTTGAATATTAATATAAGATGCTTATGACTTTAATGAATAGTAATAATCCTGCTAATAGTAATGGTAGATAGTAATAATAATGTATTAACTGACTGTTCAGTATGTAGGTCACTACCATGGCGTGTTCGTGTGCCGGGCTGGTCTCACAGTAAAGCAGCTCATTTATTTATGCCTGGGTTTTATTTGAGGGACAGAAGAGACAGGCGAGATTAAACTACCGTGGAAACAAATCACAGCGGAGAGGGCGGAATTAGATTAAAGCAACTGCACAACGCGCCCGCCATCAGGTTTTAGCTAGCGTTTTGTCACTGTGTTCGTGTGTGTGTGTGTGTGTGTGCGTGCGTGCCTGCGTGCGTGCGTGCGTGCGTGCGTGTGCATGCAAGGAACTCTGTGCATGTACATGGATGCGCATGTCTGTGTGTGTGTGTGTGTGTGTGTGTGTGTGTGTGTGTGTGTGTGTGTGTGTGTGTGTGTGTGTGTGTGTGTGTGTGTGTGTGTGTGCGTGTGTGTGTGTGTGTGTGTGTGTGAGAGAGTGAGAGAGTGAGAATTTACTCTCTGTCTATCACCCCTCTGTTATTGTACACCCCTCTCCAGGTTATTAATATATATCCCAGGCCTACATCGCCCAATTTAATGAGAAAAAAAGCAAGAGTCAGGAAATTATATTTCTAATCAGTCTCCTGCAAAGGCCTCTTTTATTAACGCAGAGATGGTGCTCTTTCGCTTCTTCTCCCTCTCCTCCCCTCTCTCTCTTGTTCTATCTCTCTCTCTCTCTGTTAATGGCCTAGCAGCCAGCTATACTACTTATCATATTAAAGCTCTCAGCTCTGAAATACACACTCCTTCCACTCTCTCTCTCTCTCTCTGTTTCTCACCTTCCCTTCCTTTCTCTCTCTCTGACCCACCTGCTCCACCTTTTCTACAAGAATTAATGGTGGGCTGTTATTTAATTGAACGAAAAACCCCAGCATCTCGGCGCTTCCAAAAATCGTAACGGATTCTATTTCGCTAACGTTTCATTCTCAATAGAAGTGCGCTGTTATGAAAAAGTGCCAATACGTTATAGTATTTCTATTCCAGGGAAATACTGTAGTAGACAGATCTGCACCACGACCGAGGTTTGCGTCAGAGCTCTAAAAGGCCTCATGAATTTGTATAACAATCACGTGAGCCTGAGCCCACAGCACGTACAGTAGATGATATCAGAGAGCAAACGACGTGCGCTAACCGCCAATTTGTATTACCGTTATGCAGATCAGTTCATCAGAATGTGATGGAGATGATATTACATCTTTTGTCATTTCCATTCAATTGAAGAGACACGAACCTGCTAGTTTGACCTTGTTTGAAGCAATGAAAGGCAATTGAATTGCTATATTTACCTTCTAATGTATTTGTTTTACTCTATTTGAAAATGACAGTTATTTCTGCCACAGTGTGTGCGTGTGTGTGTACACGTGTTAGTACTGGGAACAAAAACACTCTCACCAACATTACACATACTAAACAGTTGCGTAGAGTTGCATCAGTTTGGGAGTTCCCACCCCTTTGGGAGTCCTGGCTCTGGCGAGTTGTGTGGTGTGTATGTGGTGTTGACCCGACGAGGGTGGATTCATCACCAAAGAAAAACACCACGGCTAATTAATCAGTTCATTTTCAAAATAGATCAAACAAATGGAGGGGAAAAAGTGAAGAAATACTTCAACAATAGGATCATAACCAATGTTTATTCTTTTTTTTTATTGATATCATATCATTCTTTAAAAGGGCAATCTGCAATTGCTACATGCCTTTTTAGACTTTTAAATGAATGACTATATAGCCATTGATTCTAGAAGAAAACAACTTACAAATGCCTCATGTGCTTAGTTCAACTGTCGTACCCCGGCAGAACCCAAATTACAATCTTTCTTCACTCCATTGTCTGTAAACCAATGTAAGTGTAAACAAACAAAGCATAGCCTCAAACATGTTTAAAACTATGATTTTGATATCATGGATGGTCAGTATTTGCATCCATAGCTCTTGTCTATGAATTTGAGAGTGGTTACGTACCTCCAGCACCATCCCTCAGCTGTGGTGGGGTGTCATGTTTGTTATTGTTTGAACTGCAAATTGCCTCTTTACATCACTGTGTTAAGGTTTCATTAAAGTAAACTACTGAAAACAACCACCACCATCATTAACGTGGGCCCTCGACTTATCTCACACATCGTTGAATTTGCATATTTTAAGTCTGATTTTCACAATGGTCTAATGACAACTGTGACATAATGATGTCAATGACAACTGAGACATTTGAAATTTAAAAAAAGATGCTACTGATTAATAACATAGTTTAACAGGTAATTACCATAATATAAATCTTAGCTAGTTACCCATGAAGTGAGTAGATACAACCTCCGCATAGAAGAAGGCCCTCTAGAAAAGCTCATACCATTCAATAACCCAATGGGTAACATCATTATGTTTCCCCCAAAACATCCTGCATACGGCAGGAAGAAATACATTTTGGACGCCGTGTTGTGTTTTCAAACACTTGTCTACAGATCTTCCTTTTTGCGATGCTGCATCACCATGTTCTGCATGGTTGTGTCTGACTTGAGGTCAGTTCGTCTTAGAGGTTTCTTTGTTTTTGGGTCAGTCCTTTGCCTGTAGAAAGGTAAGAGTGTAGACCATTGTCATAAAAATGGGGTCAATGAATTCATTCATTTAGCTATTTAATTGCAATGTTTACAGACATAACAAACTACACAAGATTCTCCCAGTCCCGGCAAATACTTGTTTATACTTCTTGATTGGAGAATTTTGAGAGAAAAAACTCAATCAGGCTTCATAGCCTTTAACTACGGACAACAAAGTATTGCATTGTTGCTGTCAATGTGTTGCTTCAGTTTTACAGTTCTGCACGTGAGGAATGACAATTGATTCAAATTGATTCTGACACAACTGAATGACTATAGATTTACTTGTAATAATTTGAGTGCACTGTTAGTAGTAGTACATGAATGTATAATTCTAACCAATATTCAGAATCCAGCAACACACTTACATTTTTAGTTGTTTCTCAATGGCCTTTCGCTCATAAACCGTTCCATCCTGGGTTTTCACTGGATCAATGAACATCTTCTTGGTTAGCGGACAAATTAGATGTGAGGGTGTGAACCTCTTAGTCAACTCTTCACCCACCAATTTTTGTAAGTCAAAAATAAAAAATTATCTTACCATGTATGCTGTTAAAGAAAAGTACTTGCTGTTCAAACAAATGTAGAATCTGACAAACCTGGAAACCAAGAAATGTTGCTATTTGTACACAGTAGTATACTGCATACAACAGTGATATGGTGTTTCAGCATTTTATTCTTATTGATAATGAGGATTAGTCTGATGCCTTGCTTCAAATCTTGTGCGTGTGCGTGTGCGTGTGTCGGGATGACTTGGGTTAAAAGCAAAAAGTCACATTTCTGTGAACGCCGTTTACATTTCAAATTTAAGAGGTGATTTGGGCATTGAAACAGGGGAAATGGGTTTACTAATGCTAGTATATCAAAACCAAAGTGTGGATTGCTGTCACTCTTTGTCCCTAGACTGCTTTTAAGGTAAGGGTAAGGAAAAACATCTAAATATGTAAAATCGATTAACAATTTTTTTTTATTAAAAAGGGGGGGATATGTGCATTCACCTGTTCCATGTAATACATTGAATCACATGCATATTGCGCCGAGTGACTCTTGGCCTCTTGTTTATATATTTCGCGGCTATTCAGGAATTCCTCTGCCGAAATACTTTCACAAAACATTTTCATTTAGAAAATATTAATGCCGGCATGAATTAAACATATTCAATATAATATATTCAATATACCATTTGGAAACTAAGATGGATTTTAAACTAATTAGAATTACTCTTGTATATTGTCAAATAATTGTTCAAGTCAACCTGTCCAGTAGATCTTCAGGTTCAGGGACCATGAGCAGTCCATACACAGCATCCAAGATCTCTCTCGTGGTTATGTGAGCCGAGTAGTTGCGATCAAATATGTTGTGGCAGATACGGCCCACACTGTTTACGTTGCAGTGGCACACCTTTGTCCACATGGAGGATTATTTCATAATGGTTCTTATGAAAGCATATAACAAACAGGATATTTCAGCCTGAAATCACACCAGAAACATAACAATAGAGATATATTTGTGGTCCATTTTAGTCCGATTTTTTGGGAGTGGCGACATTTCAAATCCAGGAGTGTTTTTGTTATGAGGTGTTTTCATTTCCAAACCTTACCCTAACCACTCCCTAGCCTGCCTAAAATCTCCACTGTATGCAGTGTATGTCAATCTTGGTGGGGAAAACTCCCCTCAATTTTTTTAGATGCATACCAGCAAAACCACTACACTACACAACACTAAACAATACATTAACTTCACTATAACGGTGACAAACGGTGCCCACAAACTGTTAGGGCCTACATAAAACTGTCCCAACAGCAGAGCTTTCTTTTCAGCACCATGGAGTGAATCCTTACCACCGCTACACCTGGCTATCAGTCTTGTCTGGCAACGAAACAGTTCATTCAGCCTCATTTACTGCCTTTTTAAAAACATAGCTGATATGACTGACTTCCTTAAACAAATGTGGTTTCTACTGACAATTGAGATGAAGAAACTATGGCATAACGGGACTACGAGCGGACAAGAGGCTACCCGTAATTTGAGTGAAGACATTAATGAGAGCTAGGACGGACATAGTCAATCTAGGACAGACATAGTCAATCATAGTCAATCAAACTATTTGTTCAGCACTTTTGAAATATACAGCGACATAATTCAGAACATGGGCCATTCTTACAGTATTCTCCCTGTACACCAAGTCAGAACCGGGGAGAAAGGGACAAAATTATTAGGCTGAGGCACATGGGCTACTAACAGCTTACTACAAAACAGATGGCGCCGGAGAAGAAGGCAGCCGATTTTCGTGCCCCCAGTCGATTGTGTTTTTTTGTTTGTTTATTTGCAACTTATTTTTTACTTACTTTGTACATAATGTTGCTGCTACCGTCTCGTATGACTGAAAATAACTTCTAGACATCAGGACTGCAATTACTCACCACGGACTAGTATAATCCTTTTTTTCCTTTCACGACTCTGACGAGCCCGACGCGAAGGATATACTGCTTCCTCAGGAACAGGCCCCGATCCCCGTGATCTGCGTGAAGAGGAGGCGAAGAAAGAGGGGCCGAAGAGCGGGTTGCCTTCTGAGAATTCGTAGGCGATCGAATAAACCCCCACTTCCCTAGATTCTGCTAGCAAACATGCAATCCTTGGAGAATAAAATTGACGAGTTACGGGGAAGATTAAACTACCAACGGGACATTAAAAACTGTAACATCTTATGCTTCGCGGAGTCGTGGCTGAATGACGACAATATCAACATACAGCTGGCTGGTTATACAACGTACCGGCAGGATAGAACAGTGGCGTCTGGTAAGACAAGGTGCGGCGGACTATGTATTTTTGTAAATAACAGCTGGTGCACGATATCTAAGGAAGTCTCGAGCAATTGCTCGCCAGAGGTAGAGTATCTCATGATAAGCTGTAGACCACACTACCTACCGAGAGAGTTTTCATCTTTATTCTTCATAGCTGTTTACATACCACCACAGACAGAGGCTGGCACTAAGACAGCATTGAATGAGCTGTATTCTGCCATAAGCAAACAAGAAAACGCTCACCCAGAGACGGCGCTCCTAGTAGCCGGGGACTTTAATGCAGGGAAACTTAAATCCGTTTTACCAAATTTCTATCAGCATGTTACATGTGCAACCAGAGGAAAAAGAACTCTGGACCACCTATACTCCACACACAGAGATGCATACAAAGCTTTCCCTTGCCCTCCATTTGGCAAATCTGACCATAATTCTATCCTCCTGATTCCTACTTACAAGCAAAAATGAAAGCAGGAAGCACCAGTGACTAGATCAATAAAAAGTGTTCAGTGGAAGCAGATGCTAAGCTACAGGACTGTTTTGCTAGCACAGACTGGAATATGTTCCGGGATTCCTCCGAGGGCATTGAGGAGTACACCACATCAGTCATTGGCTTCATCAATAAGTGCATCGATGACGTCGTCCCCAAAGTGACTGTAAGCACATACCCCAAGCAGAAGCCATAGATTACAGGCAACATCCGCACTAAGCTAAAGGATAGAGCTGCCGCTTTCAAGGAGTGGGACACTAACCCGGAAGCTTATAAGAAATTCCCCTATGCCCTCCGACGAACCATTAAACAGGCAAAGCATCAATACAGGACTAAGATGAAATCGTACTACACCGGCTCTGACGCTTGTCGGATGTGGCAGGGCTTGCAAACCATTAAAGACTACAAAGGGAAGCGCAGCCAAGAGCTGCCCAGTGACACAAGCTTACCAGACGAGCTAAACTACTTCTATGCTCGCTTTGAGGAAAATAACACTGAAACATGCATGAGAACACCAGCTGTTCCGGAAGACTGTGTGATCACGCTCTCCGCAGCCAATGTGAGTAAGAGCTTTAAACAGGTCAACATTCACAAGGCCGCAGGGCCAGACGGATTACCAGGACGTGTACTGCGAGCATGCGCTGACCAACTGGCAAGTGTCTTCATTGACATTTGAATGATCCAAGATGGCGTAGCAGTAAGACGTGTTTGTCTTTGTCCCGTGTAAATATGATTTTTTCCCCCCATTTTTTGTATACATTTCATTATATTTCAATCTCTTTTTTTACATTGTGAGTAAGAGCTTTGTGAGTAAGAGCTTTAAACAGGTCAACATTCACAAGGCTGCAGGGCCAGACGGATTACCAGGACGTGTACTGCGAGCATGCGCTGACCAACTGGCAAGTGTCTTCATTGACATTTGAATGATCCAAGATGGCATAGCAGTAAGACGTGTTTGTCTTTGTCCCGTGTAAATATGATTTTTTCCCTAATTTTTTGTGTACATTTCATTATATTTCAATCTCTTTTTTTACATTTTCAATTAAATATACCTTTCTGCAACCCGCCTCACCCAATGTGCTATGTATCTGCAATTTTTAGACCTTATAACTGGAACCTCCATCAGAAGCTTGCCATCAGAAGCTAGCCAGGTAATTAGCTACTAGTTATTTAGTCATTGCTAGCCACTGCTAGCGGTCTTTACCTTTAGCTCAGACACCAGCCGCTTTAGCCCGGATAGCCCAGATATTATCTGCCAGTCTGCACAGCGCGATATCAACCCTAAGTATATCAGACTACTTTTTTCCATTACATCACCGGATTCCTGCCGCAAGCTCTGGACCATCACACCGGATCATCACAGCTAGCTAGCTGCTACCAAGTGGCTATTGTGGCTAACGCCCTTGTTCAGAAGCAAGCACCAGTTCGCCTCCAGCTTGCCTCGAGCTAGGCCCATCTCCCGGCTAGCAAACAAAGTACACCAACTACAATACCTCTCTTGCCAATTGGTCTGGACCCTTTGTTGACACGGATCCCCCCCGATCCATCATGACTGGTCTGCTGGTCTGCTGACGTAATTCGGCTGATGTGCTCTCAACCGGCCTCTGCGTCGTGGATGTTGGTGAATGACCCATCTGCTAGCTCCGGCCTGCTAGCTTCCTGAACGCCGTGTCTCCCGCTCGCCTAGCGTAGTAATCAACTACCAAATGGCTCCCTGTTTCATCTATTGCTGCTCATTGGACCCTATGATCACTCAGCTACACAGATAATGCCTGCTGGACTGTTCATTAACACGGTACTTAATTTTGTTTATCTGTCAACCCCAGCCTCGAACCCAGGCCCTGTGTGTAGCTAACTGATCATCTCTGCCCATTCATCTGCATTTACCCGTTGTTGTTGTCTTAGCTGTTTACCCGTTGTTGTCTCACCCGTTGTTGTTTTAGCTCTCCCAATCAACACCTGTGATTGCTTTATGCCTCTCTCTAATGCCAATATGCCTTGTATACTGTTGTTTAGGGCAGCTCTCATTGTTTTATTTTACTGTGGAGCCCCTAGTCCCGCTCAACATGCCTCAGATAGCCCCTTTGTCCCACCCCCCACCCATGCGGAGACTGCACCTAGCTTAACTTGCGCATCCAGAGATGCAACCTCTCTCATCGTCACTCAAAACCTAGGTTTACCTCCACTGTATTCGCACCCTACCTCTCTCATCTGTACACTATGCCCTGAATCTATCTTACCACGCCCAGAAATCTGCTCCTTTTATTCTCTGTTCCTAAAGCACTAGATGACCAGTTCTTATAGCCTTTAGCCGTACCCTCATCCTACTCCTCCTCTGTACCTCTGGTGATGTAGAGGTTAATCCAGGCTCTGTAACCGTAAAATGTTAACATGCATGTTAATATCAGAAGCCTCCTCCCTAAGTTTGCTTTATTCACTGCTTTAGCACACTCCACCAACCCTGATGTCCTAGCCGTGTCTGAATCCTGGCTAAGGAAGGCCACCAAAAGTTCTGACATTTCCATCCCCAATTACAACATTTTCTGTCAAGATAGATCTGCCAAATGGGGTGGAGTTGCAATCTATTGCAGAGATAGTCTGCAGAGTTCTGTCCATCTATCCAGGTCAGTGCCCAAACAGTTCGAGCTTCTACTTTTAAAGATCCATCTCTCCAGAAATAAGACCCTCACTGTTGCCGCTTGTGATAGACCACCCTCAGCTCCCAGCTGTGCCCTGGACACCATATGTGAATTGATTGCCCCCCATCTATCGTCAGAGTTCGTACTGTTAGGTGACCTAAACTGGGATATGCTTAACACCCCGGCCGTCCTACAATCTAAGCTAGATGCCCTCAATCTCACTCAAATTATCAAGGAACCTACCAGGTACCACCCCAAATCTGTAAAAATGGGCACCCTCATAGATATCATCCTGACCAACTTGCCCTCTAAATACACCTCTGCTGTTTTTAACCAGGATCTCAGCAATCACTGCCTGCGTCCGTAATGGGTCGGCGGTCAAGCGACCAGCCCTCATCACTGTCAAACGCTCCCTAAAACACTTCTGCGAGCAGGCCTTTCTAATCGACCTGGCCCGGGTACCCTGGAAGGATGTTGACCTCATCCCGTCAGTAGAGGATGTCTGGTTATTCTTTCAAAGTGCTTTCCTCACCATCTTAAATAAGCATGCCTCATTCAATTTAAATAAAAACTAAGAACAGATATAGCCCTTGGTTCACTCCAGACTTGACTGCCCTTGACCAGCACAAAAACATCCTGTGACGTACTGCACTAGCATCGAATAGTCCCCGTGAAAGGAAGTCAGGAACCAGGGAAGTCAGAAACCAATATACACAGTCAGTTCGGAAAGCAAAGGCTAGCTTTTTCAAACAGAAATTTACAACCTGCAACACTAATTCCAAAAAGTTTTGGGACACTGTTAAGTCCATGGAGAATAAGAGCACCTCCTCCCAGCTGCCCACTGCACTGACGCTAGGAAACACCGTCACCACCGATAAATCCACGATAATCAAGAATTTAAATAAGCATTTCTCTACGGTTGGCCATGCTTTCCACCTGGCTACCCCAACCCCAGCCAACAGCTCTGCACCCCCCGCAGCAACTGGCCCGAGCCCCCCCCCCCATTTCTCCTTCACCCGAATCCAGACAGTTGATGTTCTGAAAGAGCTGCAAAATCTGGATCCCTACAAATCAGCTGGGCTAGACAAGCTGGACAATCTCTTCCTAAATTATCCTCCACCATTGTTGCAAACTCTATTACTAGTCTGTTCAACCTCTCTCTTGTATCGTCTGAGATTACTAAAGATTGGAAAGCGGCCTCGGACATCCCCCTCTTCATAAGGGGAGACACTCTAGACCCAAACTGTTACAGACCTATATCCATCCTGCCCTGCCTTTCTAAAGTCTTCGAAAGCTAAGTGAACAAACAGATCACTGACCATTTCGAATCCCACCGTACCTTCTCCGCTATGAAATCTGGTTTCCGAGCTGGCCACGGGTGCACCTCAGCCACGCTCAATGTCCTAAACGATATGATATCATAACCGCCATCGATAAAAGACAGTACTTTGCAGCCGTCTAGATCGACCTGGCCAAGGCTTTCGACTCAATCATCGCATTCTTATCGGCAGACTCAACAGCCTTGGTTTCTCTAATGACTGACTCGCTTGGTTCACTAACTACTTCTCAGATAGAGTTCAGTGTGTCAAATCGGAGGGCCTGTTGTCCGGACCTCAGGCAGTCTTTATGGGGGTGCCACAGGGTTCAATTATTGGGCCGACTCTTTTCTCTGTATATAGCAATGATGTCGCTCCTGCTGCGGGTGATTCTTTGATCCACCTCTACGCAGACGACAGCATTCTGTACACATCTAGCCCTTCTTTGGACACTGCTAACAAACCTCCAAACGAGCTTCAACGCCATACAACACTCCTTCCATGGCCTCCAACTGCTCTTAAATGCATAATCTTTAACCGATCGCTGCCAGCACCCTCCCACCCGACAAGCACCACTACTCTGGACGGTTCTGACTTAGAATATGTGGACAACTATAAATACCTAGATGTCTGACCCTAACCCTAACCCTAGACTGTAAACTCTTCTTCCAGATTCATACTAAGCATCTCCAATCCAAAATTAAATTTAGAATAGGCTTCCTATTTCGCAACAAAGCCTCCTTCACTCATGCTGCCAAACACACCCTCATAAAACTGACTATCCTACCGATCCTTGACTTCAGCGATGTCATTTACAAAATAGCCTCCAACACTCTACTCAGCAAATTGGATGCAGTCTATCACAGTGTCATCCGTTTTGTCACCAAAGTCCCATATACTACCCACCACTGCGGCCTGTATGCTCTCGTTGGCTGGTCCTCTCTACATATTCGTCGCCAAACCCACTGGCTCCAGGTCATCTATAAGTCTTTGCTAGGTAAAGCTCCGCCTTATACTCCAGCGGGTATATTTCACTGGTCATCCCCAAAGCCAACACCTCTTTTGGCCGCTTCTCTGCTGCCAATGACTGGAACGGAAGAAAAAAAATCACTGAAGTTGGAGACATACATCTCCCTCATTAACTAACAGCGTTAGCTGTTCGAGCAGCTCACCGATCGATGCAGCTCTACACAGCCCATCTGTAAATAGCCCATCCAACCAACTACATACCTCATCTCCATATTTGTTTTTGTTTTTCTGCTCTTTTGCACACCAGTATTTATACTTGCACATCCTCATCTGCACATCAATCACTCCAGTGTAAATTGCTAAATTGAAATTACTGCGCCACTATGGCCTATTTATTGCCTTACCTCCTTACTTAGTTTGCACACACTGTATATATACTTTTCTATTGTGTTAGTGACTGTACGTTTGTTTATCCCATGTGTAACTCTGTGTTGTTTTTGTTGCACTGCTTTGCTTTATCTTGGCCAGGTCGCAGTTGTAAATCAGAACTTGTTCTCAACTGGCCTACCTGTTTAAATAAAGGTGAAATACAAAAACAAACAAAATATTCATCCTCTCCCTGTCCGAGTCTGTACTACCAACATGTTTTAAGCAGACCACCATAGTCCCTGTGCCCAAGAACACTAAAGTAACCTGCCTAAATGACTACCAACCCGTAGCACTCATGTCTGTAGCCATGGAGTGCTTTGAAAGGCTGGTCATGGCTCACATCAACACCATTATCCCAGAAACCCTAGACCCACTCCAATTTGCATACCGCCCCAACAGATCCACAGATGATGCAATCTCTATTGCACCCCACACTGCCCTTTCCCACCTGGACAAAAGGAACACCTATGTGAGAATGCTATTCATTGACTACAGCTCAGCGTTCAACACCATAGTGCCCTCAAAGATCATCAATAAGCTAAGGACCCTGGGACTAAACACCTCCCTCTGCAACTGGAACCTGGACTTCCTGACGAGCCGCCTCCAGGTGGTAAGGGTAGGTAACAACACATCCGCTACGCTGATCCTAAACACAGGGGCCCCTCAGGGGTGCGTGCTGAGTCCCCTCCTGTACTCCCTGTTCACTCATGACTGCACGGCCAGGCACGACTCCAACACCATCAAAAAATTTGCAGATGACACAACAGTGCCTGATCACAGACAACGACGAGACAGCCTATAGGGAGTAGGTCATAGACCTGGCCGTGTGATGCCAGGACAACAACCTCTCCCTCAACGTGATCAAGACAAAAGAGATGATTGTGGACTACAGGAAAAAGAGGACCGAGCACGCCCCCATTATCATTGACAGGGCTGCATTGGAGCAGGTTGAGAGCTTCAAGTTCCTTGGTGTCCACATCACCAACAAACTAACATGGTCCAAGCCCATCAAGACAGTCGTGATGAGGGCACGACAAAACCTATTCCCCCTCAGGAGACTGAAAAGATTTGGCATGGGTTCTCAGATCCTCAAAAGGTTCTACAGCTGCACCATCGAGAGCATCCTGACTGGTTGCATCACTGCCTGGTATGGCAACTGCTCGGCCTCTGACCGCAAGGCGCTACAGAGGGTAGTGAGAACGGCCCAGTACATCACTGGGACCAAGTTTCCTGCCATCCAGGACCTCTATACCAGGCAATGTCAGAGGAAGGCCCTAAAAACTGTCAAAGACTCCAGCCACCATAGTCATACACTGTTCTCTCTGCTACCGCACGGCAAGCGCTACCGGAGCGCCAAGTCTAGGTCCAAGAGGCTTCTACCCCCAAGTCATATCAATCAATTTTATTTTATATAGCCCTTCGTACATCAGATAATATCTCGAAGTCTGTACAGAAACCCAGCCTAAAACCCCAAACAGCTAGAATGCAGGTGTAGATGCACGGTGGCTAGGAAAAACTCCCTAGAAAGGCCAAAACCTAGGAAGAAACCTAGAGAGGAACCAGGCTATGAGGGGTGGCCAGTCCTCTTCTGGCTGTGCCGGGTGGAGATTATAACAGAACTATGCCAAGATGTTCAAAAATGTTCATAAGTGACAAGCATGGTCAAATAATAATCATGAATAATTTTCAGTTGGCTTTTCATAGCTGATCATTAAGAGTTGAAAAACAACAGGTCTGGGACAGGTGGCGGTTCCATAACCGCAGGCAGAACAGCTGAAACTGGAATAGCAGCAAGGCCAGGCGGACTGGGGACAGCAAGGAGTCACCACGGGCGGCAGTCCCGACGCATGGTCCTAGGGCCCAGGTCCTCCGAGAGAAAGAAAGAGAGAAGGAGAAAATTAGAGAGAGCCAAGATTTTCAAAATGTTCATAAATGACAAGCATGGTCAAATAATAATCAGGAATAAATCTCAGTTGTCTTTTCATAGCCGATCATTAAGAGTTGAAAACAGCAGGTCTGGGACAGGTAGGGGTTCCATAACCGCAGGCAGAAGAGTTGAAACTGGAATAGCAGCAAGGCCAGGCGGACTGGGGGCAGCAAGGAGTCACCACGGCCGGTAGTCCCGACGTATGGTCCTAGGGCTCAGGTCCTCCGAGAGAAAGAGAGAAGGAGAAAATTAGAGAGAGCCAAGATTTTCAAAATGTTCATAAATGACAAGCATGGTCAAATAATAATCAGGAATAAATCTCAGTTGGCTTTTCATAGCCGATCATTAAGAGTTGAAAACAGCAGGTCTGGGACAGGTAGGGGTTTCGTAACCGCAGGCAGAAACAGTTGAAACTGGAATAGCAGCAAGGCCGGGCGGACTGGGGACAGCAAGGTGTCAGCATGCCCGGTAGTCCTGACGTATGGTCCTAGGGCTCAGGTTCTCAGAGAGAAAGAGAGAACGAGAGAATTAGAGAGAGCATACTTAAATTCACACAGGACACTGGATAAGACAGGAGAAGTACTCCAGGTATAACCAACTGACCCTAGCCCCCCGACACATAAACTACTGCAGCATAAATACTGGAGGCTGAGACAAAAGAATAATAAGACTCCTGAACATCTAGTCAAATGGCTACCCAGACTATTTGCATTGCCCCCCCCACCCCACACACACACTTTTTATCTATGCATGGTCACTTTAATAACTCTACCTACATGTACATACTACCTCAACTAACCGGTGCCGCCGCACATTGACTCAGTATTGGTACGCCCCTGTATATAGTCTCGCTATTGTTATTTGACTGCTGCTCTTTAATTACTTGTTACTTTTATCTCTTATTCTTGTCCATATTTCTTTTTAACTGCATTGTTGGTTTGATGCATTTGACTGTAAGGACTACACCTGTTGTATTCAGCACATGTGACTAATACAATTCAATTTGATTTTATCTACAGTAGACATATCTCCCTTGCATATTACATCATTTATGCAGCAGCATACAATACATTTTTGGACTCACCTTGTTGTGCTGTACTCACTTGAATAGGAAGGTGGTGCGGCGGTCCTTGTGGGCTCTAGAAAGAGGCCTGAAATCCCAACTTGGAGTTCCAAGTTGGATGACCGTTCTGTTTCCCTATTTCCACATTCGGAGCTAGTTTTATCCGAGTTATCAGTTGTCTTGAACTCACTGAAGTCTGAGATTTCCCAGTTCCGAGTTTCCAGTTGTTTTGAATGCGGCAGAAGTCATGCTGGATTGACAGCATGGCCAATGTATTCAAACTCTTCTGGCCCATTCGTGATATTCAATTGGTAGTTATGATCTTGTCTCATCGCTGCAACTCCCCTACGGACTCGTCGAAGGTCGAGAGCCAAAACGCACTGCTTCTTGACACACTGCTCGCTTAACCCGGAAGCCAGCCGCACCAGTGTGTGAAAGGAAACACAGTACTGACGACCAAAGTCAGCTTGCAGGCGCCCGGCCCGCTGCAAGGAGTCATTAGAACACGATGAGACAAGGACATCCCGCTGGCCAAACCTTCCCCTAACCCGGACGATGCTGAGACAATTGTGCGCTGCCTCATGGAGCTCCAGGTCACAGCCGGTAGTGACACAGCCTGGGATCGAACTCGGGGCTACAGTGGCGCCTTAGCACTCATTGTTGAAATAGCGATTTACAACTTGTTGTGCAATGTTTATGTCCAATGGCTGATGAGCACCGATACATTTTATCTTTCATTTCTCTTCATATGACAAGGTTTGAAAAGGATTTGCCAGTAGATTGCCGACTTGATGCATGACGTTGACTGCTTGTTTAGCTTGCTAAGATTTGAAAAGTATTATGTTGACATAATAACAGTCCAATCAAAGCTACTGTAGATAGAAATGTCAAATCACGTTATATCTGTGACCAAGGAACCTTTTTGGATGGGCACTTCTAATGTAAGTCTGTGGCAGCACCACTTACACAGATTTTGCCGTGATGTAGTGTCCCCGTGAGTGAGAGAATACTGAGCCAGACATGCGCAACTAGAGAACAATACCAACCCCTACTCTCCATATTTTCCCCTGGCTGCCTCACCACCACCACAGAAAGCACTGAGCTAGGCTGAAACACCTGCATTTTGGAGCTGCATTACTACCCTGGGATCGAACTCGGGGCTACAGTGGCGCCTTAACGCGTCGCTACTGCTTGCACGTAAATATAGGTCATTTGTGAATCCGAAAGTGTAAATGTTGTAAATGTTTCCTGGCTGTTGCGATTTAGACAATGTTATAGTTTCTCGTGAGTTGGCATAATTATGATGTTGTGGAAGCAAAACAATTACTTTCACATGCTGGTAAATTCCACTGCCTTTGAAAATCTAGAAGTCCTGGGTAATCGGAAGAAATACATTGTAACAGCAATAAGCGGTCACAGAATATAAAATACACTGTCTTCATGTATTAATTTGTGTAAAAGGATACAGGCATGACAAAGCGCACAAGAGGAGGTTTGACAGGGTACTCAGCACCAAACTGACAGTACAGCTCAAAGGCTCCTTTCTCATATGGTGTATCAGGTGGTGTCACGCTCGTTATAATGAGTGGAACAAGATGCAGCGTGGTATGGTTCCATCCTCTTTATTTGGAAGTGAAACTCAAAGAAAACAATAAAGCGCAAAACGAAACGCTAATGTAGTGCTCGCAGGCAACTATACATAGACAAGATCCCACAAAGCACAATAGGGAAATGGCTGCCTAAATATGATCCCCAATCAGAGACAACGATAAACAGCTGCCTCTGATTGGGAACCATACCAGGCCAACATAGATATATAATCACCTAGATAACCCACCCTAGTCACACCTCGACCTAACTAACATAGAGAATATAAAGCTCTCTTTGGTCAGGGCGTGACAGGTCATGAGAATCTTCCAAAAGGCTGAAAGGTATGGAATGAGATACAGGGATTAAATGTTTGAGACAAAATAACGACAATATTATTGTTTGTTGGAGCATGCTAACAGGGATCCTACTGCTTTAGAGTGAAGTAAGCATACCCATAAAATGGGTGTGTGACTACTTAGTAACACTTTCTAGGAATTCCCATCATTATGCATTATACGCCTACTTGTAATACTATTTGCAGTGCCACTGAAACACTTTGTTTCATAAGGAACTATACCTGCTCATAGTGCTTTATTAATGCAGTTATAGATGTATGAGCAGTTCTAAGTCTATAAACATCTGTGCTGTTAATTATAAGGCATGATGCTATGCATATGAAGTGTGTTCGTGGCAAATGTGTTACCAAATCAATAATACTAAAAACAATACGTCAATACTGTTTACATACTGAAGTCTGACTCTAATGGCAAAATTGTGCAGGATGGATGTGGGTCACAGTGCAGGCTCTTCAGCTCTTCCAGAATGCGTTTGTCCTTCTCCAAGAAGTGACTGCTCTTGGATTCCTTTATGTTCTTTTTCAATGAACTATTTTGTGAGATATTTGTTTTGTTAAAGAAACATAGTAGTTCACCTAAATCGCTACGTTATATACTTGCTTGGTGACCTTCCGTGATTGTGAGACTGAAATCCACACCTTGGGACTTTACTAAAGCCACTTCCAAAGAACAATGGGATTGAACAGGTACGGATACTGTGCATGCAGAAATCCCCCCAAAAAGAAATATGACATTCTGGTAATGGAATATAACTTAGTTCTCCGTCACAGTGACTTTACTGTTTAATTCACTTGGTAGAGCAACTTCTGGCTTATCATCATAACCATGGTTGGCGAAGATAGTGTTAAAACACTCTGTAAAGAGATCCGTTTAATATTAATTTCACTAATAAATGGACACTTACATACCTTATATAAAGTACCAGTCAAAGTTTGGATACACCTACTCATGTATTTATTTTGAATATTTTCTACATTGTAGAATAATAGTGAAGACATCAAAACTATGAAATTACACATATGGAATCATGTAGTAACCAGAAAAAGTGTTAAACAAATCAAAATATAATTTATATTTGAGTTTCTTCAAAGTAGCCATCCTTTGCCTTGATGCTTTGCACACTCTTGGCATTCTCTCAACCAGCTTCATGAGGTAGTCACCTGGAATGCATTTAAATTAACAGGTGTGCCTTGTTAAAAGTTAATTTGTGGATTCTTTTTCCTACTTAATGCGTTTGAGCCAATCAGTTGTGATGTGACAAGGTAGGGATAGTATACAGAAGACAGCCCTATTTGGTAAAAGACCAAGTCCATAATATGGCAAGAACAGCTCAAATAAGCACAGAGAAACGACATCATTACTTTGAAAGATTCTTCATGTACAGTCGTAAAAACCATCAAGTGCAATGCTGAAACTGTCTCTCATGAGGACCGCCACAGGAAAGGAAGACCCAGAGTTACCTCTGCTGCAGAGGATACGGTCATTAGAGTTAACTGCACCTCAGATTGCAGCCCAAATAATTGCTTCACAGAGTTCAAGTAACAGACACATCTCAACATCAACTTTTCAGAGGAGACTGCGTGAATCAGGCCTTCGTGGTCGAATTTCTGCAAAGAAACCACTACTAAAGGACACCAATAAGAAGAAGAAACTTGCTTGGGCCAAGAAATAAGATCAATGGACTATCATTTATTTTCCAACAGGACAATAACCCAACACACAAGAGTGTGTAAAGCTGTCATCAAGGCAAAGGGTGGCTACTTTGAAGAATCTGAAATATTTTTGATTTGTTTAACACTTTTTTGGTTACTACATGATTCCATATGTGTTATTTCATAGTCTTGATGTCTTCACTATTATTCTACAATGTAGAAAATAGTCCATAATAAAGAAAAACCCTTGAATGAGGAGGTATGTCCAAACTTTTGACTGGTGCTGTACATTTTCTCCTTTTATTTAAAATACATCGAAATGAACATGAATAAACTGTTTTAATAAATTTGAAGAAGCCGGATATGGAGGTCCTGGGCTGGCGTGATTACACGTGGTCTGCGGTTGTGAGGCCGGTTGGACGTACTGCCAAATGTTCTAAAACAATGTTGGATGCGGCTTATGGTAGAGAAATTACCAACAGTTCTGGCAACTGCTCTGGTGGACATTCCTGCATTCAGTATGCCAATTGTATGCTCCCTCAAAATGTGAGATATCTGTGGCATTGTGTTGTGTGACACAACTGCACATTTTTAGAGTGGCCTTTTATTGTCCCCAGCACAAGGTGTACCTGTGTAATGATCATGCTGTTTGATCAGCTTCTTGATATGTCACACCTGCCAGGTGGATTGATTATCTTGGCAAAGGAGAAATGCTTACTAACAGGGATGTTGACAAATTTGTGCACACATTTTTAGAGAAATAAGCTTGGTGTGTATATGGAACATTTCTGGTATCTTTTATTTCAGGGACCAACACTTTACATGTTGCTTTTATATTTTTGTTTAGTATAATAATGGTTACATTAAGAAAATCTGACCTCTGAAATGAAAATGGATGGCCCTCCCTTCAACAAAATATATTTGACCTAAACCCTCCCCGAATGCAAAATAAATAAAGAAAAATAAACCCTCCTCTATACCCCCAAAAGTGATTACAACATGAAGTGGATAGCAGAGAACATGTCTACTGTTTACCCTCACTTCTTGGACAGAACAGAGCCTTAGATATGCCGTTTCAGAAACTGTTCTTCGTCCTGAAAGCATTACATGGCAACGCAGGAATCTTTATAGCGCAGAAGGTTGTGGGTTCACAAACCACCATGGACAAGAGTAGGGGTGCAAAGATCTCCTTAATGCTTTTACTATAAATCTTTCATCGTAATTCACCGTCATCGTAATATTTCATCGTAACGCCCCTTGACTGAAATTGAACATGCATGACCCTCCCACAATTTCCTCCAGGTACCCGTTCTAGGCATCAACAACAATGTTAAAGCTTATCAATTTGGTTGTGACGACATCTGGTTTTGTCTTTGACCTCTAAATACAATTATTAACACATCTAATCCAAAAGGGAACACGATCCTTTGCGTTATTGCATTGCATGTAAAACAATACAAATAGAAAATATGGATATCCCATGCACAAACAGATTGTAATCACTGTTTTGCTCACTGAAAAAGTATTATGATAAATATATATATTTTTTAACCCAAAATCATTCCCATCTGTGAGACATATGATGCGAAGTCTGCAGTCTGGAAATTGCTTTCCAACTTTTTCCAGTTCAGATATGCCATGATTCAAGGCATCATACAGCACAGTGCCTCTATTTGCCTTAAGATTGTGTATGTGTTCCTGTAAGTGCCAAAATTGTTAACATGTAAAAAAAAAAAAAAAAATTTAAAGAGAGAAAGCCGCACACTGGGTATACTCCCAAAGATGTAATGGGGATAACCAACCTTCTTTGTTTTACATGTCACGTTAGCTGACTTAATATGCACAGTTGAGATCTCAGTAAACCAACGTCTGTATTGTATGGAACTCTCTCGCTATTTTGCGTTCAGAAAATAGACAGGAGAAAATATATTTACCTTAAATGTCTCCAGAGTCTCTGTAAGTGTGTGGAGAGTTGTAACTGATGAGTCAAATTTCACCAAGCCAATGACATGATGGAAATCGTAAGCCATGCTTCTAGTTGTGACGTGATCAAACAGCTGTTTGACTGCATCCAACCGTGTCATTTTGTCATCGGAATCATAGCATGACATCGTGGAAGAGCTTGAATCCACTAGCACCTTAAGAATGCTGGATGGAGAAAACAGCAAAGGAGGAGGTAACTTAACTGTTCTATTGTATAATGTTGTTACACCAACATACTTATCATTCAAAGGTATCTGTAAGACCTTGGGCTGCTTGGTCTTTGCCAACATCTCATCATTTGAGCCATAGCAGTGGCTCAAACCTGCCAAGTGTCAAAATAAAACTGACCTTAGATGCAGAAATATATAAAGTGTATTCGGAAAGTATTCAGACCCCTTCACTTTTTGGACTTTTTGTCACTTTTCAGCCGTATTCTAAAATTGATTAAATTGTTGTTTTTTCCCTCATAAGTACCACCTAATGGCCAAGCAAAAACAGGTTTTTAGAAATTGTTGCAAATGTATTAAAAAAAAAAAATCTGAAATATCACATTTACATACAGGTGATGTCGGAAGTAAACATACATTTAGGATGGAGTCATTAAAACTTGTTTTTCAACCACTCCACAAATGTCTTGTTAACAAACTATAGTTTTGTCAAGTCGGTTAGGACATCTACTTTGTGCATGACACAAGTCATTTTTCCAAAAACTGTTTACAGACAGATAATTTCACTTATAATTCACTGTATCACAATTCCAGTGGGTCAGAGGTTTACATACACTAAGTTGACTGTGCCTTTAAACAGCTTGGAAAATTCCAGAAAATGATGTCTTGGCTTTAGAAGCTTCTGATAGGCTAATTGACATCATTTGAGTCAATTGGAGGTGTACCTGTGGATGTTTTTCAAGGGCTACCTTCAAACTCAGTGCCTCTTTGCTTGACATCATGGGAAAATCAAAAGAAATCAGCCAAGACCTCAGAAAAAAAATTGTAGACCTCCACAAGTCGGGTTCATCCTTGGGAGCAATTTCCAAACACCTGAAGGTATCATGTTCATCTGTACAAACAATAGTACGCAAGTATAAACACCAAGGGACCTCGCAGCCGTCATACCGCTCAGGAAGGAGACGATGCGAAAAGTTCTGGTGCGAAAAGTGCAAATCAATCTCAGAACAACCGCAAAGGATCTTGTGAAGATGCTGGAGGAAACAGGTACAAAAGTATCTATATCCACAGTAAAACGAGTCCTATACTGACATAACCTGAAAGGCCGTTCAGCAAGGAAGAAGCCACTGCTCCAAAACCTCCATAAAAAAAGCCAGACTATGGTTTGCAACTGCACATGGGGACAAAAATCATACTTTTTGTAGAAATGTCCTCTGGTCTGATAAAACAAAAATAGAACTGTTTGGCCATAATTACCATTGTTTAGTTTGGAGGAAAAATGGGGAGGATTGCAAGCCGAAGAACACCATCCCAACCGTGAACCACGGGGGTGGCAGCATCATGTTGTGTGGATGCTTTGCTGCAGGAGGGACCGGTGCACTTCACAAGATAGATGGCGTCATGAGGCAGGAAAATTATGTGGATATATTGAAGCAACATCTCAAGACATCAGTCAGGAAGTTAAAGCTTGGTCACAAATGGGTCTTCCAAATGAACAATGACCCCAAACATACTTCCAAAGTTGTGGCAAAATGGCTTAAGGACAACAAAGTCAAGGTATTGGAGTGGCCATCACAAAGCCCTGACCTCAATCCTATAAAATAATTGAGAGCAGAACTGAAAAGGCGTGTGTGAGCAAGGAGGCCTACAAACCTGACTCAGTTACACCAGCTCTGTCAGGAGGAATGGGCCAAAATTCACCCAACTTATTGTGGGAAGCTTGTGGAAGGCTACCCAAAATGTTTAACCCAAGTAAAACAATTTAAAGGCAATGCTACCAAATAGTAATTGAGTGTCTGTAAACTTCTGACCCACTGGGAATGTGATGAAAGAAAGAAAAGCTGAAAAAATCATTCTCTCTACTATTATTCTGACATTTCACAGTCTTAAAATAACTGACCTAAGACAGGGAATTTTTACTATGATTAAATGTCAGGAATTGTCAGTATTTGGCTAAGATGTATGTAACTTCAACTGAAGTTATTCAGACCTTTTACTCAATAGTTTGTTGAAGGATCTTTGGCAGGGATTACAGCCTTGAGTCTTGGGTAAGATGCTACAAACTTGGCACAACTGTATTTGGAGAGTTCCTCCCATTCTTCTCTGCAGATGTTCTCAAGCTCTATCAGGTTGGATGGGGAGTATTGCTGCATAGCTATTTTCAGGACTCTCCAGAGATGGCTCTGGCTGGGCCACTCAAGAACATTCAGAGACTTGTCCCAAAGCCTCTCCTGTGTTGTCTTGGCTGTGTGTTTAAGGTTGTTGTCCTGTTGGAAGGTGAACCTTCACCCCAGTCTGAGATCCTGCATGCTCTGAAGTAGGTTTTCATTAAGGATCTCTCTCTGTACTTTACTCCATTCATCTTCCCTAGATCCTGACTAGTCTCCCAGTCCATGCAGCTGAAAAACACCCCCATAGCATGATGCTGCCACCACCATGCTTCACCATAGGGATGGTATTGGCCAGGTGATGAGTGGTGCAATCTCTCTCTCGCAAAGATTGTGTAACGTCATCCACTTTCATACAAACAATATTTGAAGTAGACAACTAATTCAAAATTAAATAAAAAAAGATTTAGTAATGACCTTTGACACTTGACGTGCAGTAAAACTGTCAGTATTTTAAGGTACACATACAGGGGGGCAAAAAAGTATTTAGTCAACCACCAATTGTGCAAGTTATCCCACTTAAAAAGATGAGAGAGGCCTGTAATTTTCATCATAGGTACACTTCAACTATGACAGACAAAATGAGAAAGAAAAATCCAGAAAATCACATTGTAGGATTTTTTATGAATTTATTTGCAAATTATGGTGGAAAATAAGTATTTGGTCAATAACAAAAGTTTATCTCAATACTTTGTTAAATACCCAGTACTGTCAGTACAGTACTGTCAAAAATGTGATTTTGCTATTTGAAAAAAAAATTTATTTCCACAATTTGAGGTTGAAATAATACTCTGAAATTGTGAAAACTATGATAACGACCTTTTTGTGTAAGAGCTGTTTAAAAAGGCCTGGAATTTCAGCCTGTTTGGGTGGGATGGAGTTTTGGGCCCAGATTATGACATCAGAATCTGATCTGATTATTCTGACCAATGACCAGTCATCTTTTATTTAAATATGTATCCTCCTACTTCGAAGGGGTAAGCAGGGTAGTCTCTAGAGTCTAGATGATCATATCCGCAAACCAGCGTATAATGCGACCGTCTAGCAATCCAAAGATTGCATGTTTGAATCATTGTAGCATTTTAGCTAACCCTTCCCCTAACCTTTTTTCCTAACCTTAACCTAATTATCCTAACCTGCTACATTCATTATCCTAACCTGCTGCATAAGTTCTCCTAACCTGTTGCGTTAGCTAAAAATGCTAAAAATGCAACAAGCAGCCGGGTCTCAAGCTATTACACTATATGTTTTCCAAGACGTGTGATATGTTACATTATCCAAATTCGTATGATATTGGACAACCGCTATTTCATTCGTAACGTAAAATATCATACTAAATGGAGGAACGCGAATCGACATCCCAAATCATACGAATAGCCCTGAGACCAGGTTGAAAGTTGAAGGATGGGGGCTGGAGAAATGTAACTCTCAAATTGATATGTAGAGCTATGGATGCAAGTCCACGAGGGATTGTGAGTTATATGGGAATAATGCACGACACGGGTGTGTGATTCAGAACACGCAAAGGAATTATGCAAACTGTATCAGGCATGTGTTGGTTCAGGTACATGTGTTGAAGAAAGGATCCTCAGTTAAAGACAGTCCCTCAATGGTGTAGAGGCACACAGCTTTGGAATTCCCAATGCCCTCTTGGTGACAAACACTTAGCGTCAGATCTTCAACTGTGTTTTGAGCAGGATCAATTTCTGCGTTCAAAATTGTACAAAAAGTCAAACATGAGGCATGCCACCGAGAGGAGTGTAATGATTGATTAGTGATATAATGATTTTGATAGGAGTTTTAGAATCCCTTCCTCCTCTTTCCTATGTGACCTACTACTATGTCTCACCTCTGATGTCTCTTGGCTCAGGACAGTGGGGGTGTGTGCACCGCAGATGGAAAGACTCCAACGATTTCTGTACAGGCATCGATTACTGTCGCACTCTTTGGATGAAATCTTTCATTTTTTCAAAGTGATTCTTTTCTACATGACTGAAACCTGTTCGGAAAAAACAATAACTTGGGAATAAGGTTATGAAACCTAACCAAAATGGCATCAAACAAAACAATTATTGTAAACCATGCAGCTTGCTATTAATGGGGCGGCAGGTAGCCTAGTGGTTGGACTAGTAACCGAAAGGTTGCTAGATCGAATCCCCAGCTGACAAGGTAAAAATCTGTCGTTCTGCCCCTGAACAAGGCAGTTAACCCACTGTTCCTAGGCTGTCATTGAAAATAAGAATTTGTTCTTAACTGACTTGCATAGTTAAATAAAGGTTAAAAAATAAGAAAAAATCCCATTGTACACTGATGTGCACCCCACAGTGGCAATTAAGTAAATCATACAAGTACAAATGAATGGGGTCCAATGATGAAAAAAAAAAAATTGCATGTCATGACTAAATTAAACTGTCACGATGCCATACCTATATCTTATTACTCGGATTGAGGACTAATTGCAATAAAAAACTATTTGATATATTTAATCACATGCACACGGTTGCAGAACACAGTGAAATACTTAAGCTCTGAGCTCCAACAGTGCAAGTATGAATGAAGCAATAAAATAATACTAATAATATACATAAACTATACATACAAAAGTATGTGGACACCCCATCAAATTAGTGGATTCGGCTAGTTCAGCCACACCCGTTGCTGACAGGTGTATAAAATCGAGCACACAGCCATGCAATCTCCATAGACAACCATTGGCAGTAGAATGGCCTTACTGAAGAGCTCAGTGACTTTCAACGTGGCACCGTCATCGATCGCCTTTGGGATGAATTGGAACACCAACAGCGAGTCAGGCCTAATCGCTAATGCTCTTGTGGCTGAATGGAAGAGTCCCCGCAGCAATGTTCCAAAATCTAGTGGAAAGCCTTCCCAGAAGAGTGGAGGCTGTTATAGCAGCAAAGTGGGTACCAACTCCATGTTAATGCCCATGATTTTGTGACAATGATAAATGTATATGTCCAGTGGGCTGTGAGCAGGGTGATTGTCCGTTGAGTGAGGGGAGAAAAATAATAAGTTCCTTAGAGGGAGCAGCGGGGGGGGGGGGGGGGGGGTAGCAGTAGTGGTGGCTATTCAACATGATAAATCTCCATTGGGGAGGGGGAAGCGTAGATGTCTGTTGAGGGGGGTGAGAAGCAGGGTGGGGGGGAGCAGGTAGCTGACAACTGGTGGCTATTCAGCAGCCTGATGGTCTGTGGGTAGAAGCTATTGGTTAGTTTTAGCCATGATGCTCCTGTACTGCTGAGTGATGGAAACTGGGAGAACAGGCCATTGCTCGGTGGCTGAGGTCCCTGATGAGCTTCTTGGCTTTCCTGCAACATCGGGTGTTGTAGGTGTCCTGGAGGGCAGGCAGTGTGCACCCAAGTGGTACATTCGTCTGAGCTTTGTGGTCAACGAGGGTGGAGTTGCTGTACCAGGCTGTGATGCTGCTCGATAGTATGCTCTCGATGATGCCCCTGTAGAACGCTGTGAGGGCCCTTTTCAGCCTCCTGAGGTTAAAGAGTCGCTGGCGTGCCTTCTACACCACGTGTCCATGTGGTTTGACCGTTTCAGCTCCTCGGAGATGTATTCGCCAAGGAACATTACATTCTTGACCGGCGGCCCCGTTGATGAGGATGGGGGTGTGCCCAGCTTAGTTCATCTTGAAGTCCACAATTAGCTCCTTTGTTTTGCTGACATTGAGGGAGATGTTGTTTACCTGGCACTACACCATCAGAGTGCCTACTTCCTCCCTGTAGGCCATCTTGTCGTTGTTGGTGATCAGGCCTACTACTGTCATGTTGGAACTGTGTGAGGCCACGCAGTGCTGGGTATACAGGGTGTACAGGAGAGGACTTAGGACGAACCCTTGTGGGGCCCCCATGTTGAGGATCAATGTGGACGAGGTAATGTTGCCTACCTTCACCACCTGGGAACGGCCTGTCTGGAAGACCAGGACCCAGTTGCATAGGGAGCAGTTCAGTTCCAGGGCTGGTCGCTTTGTGGTGAGCTTAGAGAGCACCATGGTATTGAAGGCAGAGCTGTAGTCGATGAACAGCATCCTCACATATGCTTTCCTTTTGTACAAATGGGTGCAAGGAGGAGCACTGCCAGAGCCCTGCAAAATGACCTCCAGCAGGCCACAAATGTGCATGTGTCTGCTCAAACGGTCAGAAACAGACTCCATGAGGGTGGTATGAGGGCCCGACGTCCACAGGTGGGGGTTGTTCTTACAGCCCAACACCGTGCAGGAAGTTTGGCATTTGCCAGAGAACACCAAGATTGGCAAATTCGCCACTGGCGCCCTGTGCTCTTCACAGATGAAAGCAGGTTCACACTGAGCACATGAGCACATGTGACAGACGTGACAGGGTCTGGAGACGCCGTGGAGACGCCGTGGAGAACGTTCTGCTGCCTGCAACATCCTCCAGCATGACCGGTTTGGCGGTGGGTCAGTCATGGTGTGGTGTGGCATTTCTTTGTGGGGCCGCACAGCCCTCCATGTGCTTGCCAGAGGTAGCCTGACTGCCATTAGGTACCGAGATGAGATCCTCAGACCCCTTGTGAGACCATATGCTGACACATGCACATTTGTGGCCTGCTGAAGGTCATTTTGCAGGGCTCTGGCAGTGCTCCTCCTTGCACAAAGGCGGAGGTAGCGGTCCTGCTACTGTGTTGTTGCCCTCCTACGGCCTCCTCCACGTCTCCTGATGTACTGGTCTGTCTCCTGGTAGCGCCTCCATGCTCTGGACACTACGCTGACAGACACAGCAAACCTTCTCGCCACAGCTCGCATTGATGTGCCATCCTGGATGAGCTGCACTACCTGAGCCACTTGTGTGGGTTGTAGACTCCGTCTCATGCTACCACTAGAGTGAAAGCACCGCCAGCATTCAAAAGTGACCAAAACATCAGCCAGGAAGCATAGGAACTGAGAAGTGGTCTGTGGTCACCACCTGCAGAACCATTCCTTTATTGGGGGTGTCTTGCTAATTACCTATAATTTCCACCTTTTGTCTATTCCATTTGCACAACAGCATGTGAAATTTATTGTCAGTCCGTGTTGCTTCCTAAGTGGACATTGTGGACAGTGTGATTGACTTGGAGTAACATTGTGTTGTATAAGTGTTCCCATTATTTTTTTGAGCAGTGTAGATACAAATACCAAGATACATACAAAGATAGATACAAATACATGGCAAGGGCTACACATTATATCTGCCTGTTAGAGGATATGTACTGTACTGTATATAATTTACAGTACGTTCATTGGAAAGGAGTGACAGTTGTAATTTACTACAATATCATTTGAGGGGAAATGCCATGGAGGATCCCTTGTGTTGAAAAGCATCTTGTATTTTCAACAATTTTAGGGTCTTTGAAAGACAGGCACATTGAAAATGGAAGTGTGCTTGTAACACAAAGGTTATTGGTGAATAGGGCAAGAGTCAACAAGGACTACGACTGGTCACAAGCCAATGGAAACAGATCACGCTAGACTAAATTACAAAAATATATACTTTATTACACAGTTATTACAAGTTCTAACGGAACAAGGGCATTAGCATGCAAGAATATGGTTGCACATCTTTGCCTCTTGCACCAGTTCAATAGATACTGCAACAGTATCTTACTTAAAGAAGTTAAGATGCAGATTAAATACGCACCAAAATATGCGAGACATCACAGCGCTCCAATTTTATTTTAGCGATATCTCTGCACTTTATACACAGCAAACAGTAAGGAGTCACAAAAAGCTGGGTTAATTACAATAAGAAAGCTACAAGTGAGGCTTCACGTTGACCTAGGCTCCAAGCAATATAGACCTTCAGCCTTCCCCTTTGACACAGATTCAAATACAAACAGTTCAATAAAAGGGTTGCACTTCACCTCGCTGGGCTCCAAGATGCCACTCCTAGAAACAAACAATACTTTACTTTAATATAGCGAACCTGTCACGCCCTGACCATAGAGAGACGTTTATTCTCTATGATGGTTATGTCGGGGTGTGATTAAGGGTGAGTTATCTAGGAGAATTATATATCATGTTGGCCTGGTATGGTTCCCAATCAGAGGCAGCTGTTTATCGTTGTCTCTGATTGGGGATCATATTTAAGTAGCCATTCCCCCATTGTGCTTTGTGGGATCTCGTCTAGGTATGGTTGCCTGCGAGTGTAACGGCATTCCTCCTCCTCTTCATCTTCGGAAGAGGAGGAGTATTGAGGGAACCAAGGCGCAGCGTAGAGAACAGACATATTTTATTAACGAAACACGAACTTGATTAAACTAACAAAAACAACAAACGGTGTAGACAGACCTAGACGACGTACTTACATAAAACAAGAAAAACGCACGAATAGGAACATAGGCTACACAAACCGAACAAACCGTAAACAGTCCCGGGTGGTGTACAGACACAGACACGGAAGACAATCACCCACAACGAACACTGTGACAACGCCTACCTAAATATGACTCTTAATTAGAGGAACGCCAAACACCTGCCTCTAATTAAGAGCCATACCAGGCAACCCAAAAACCAACACAGAAACAGAAAACATAGAATGCCCACCCAAACTCACGTCCTGACCAACTAACACATATAACAAACTAACAGAAATAGGTCAGGAACGTGACATAACCCCCCCCATAAGGTGCGAACTCTGGGCGCACCAGCACAAAGTCTAGGGGAGGGTCTGGGTGGGCATCTGACCACGGTGGTGGCTCAGGCTCCGGGCGAGGTCCCCACCCCACCATAATCCATCCTAGCCTCCATCTCCCCCTAAGAATGTCCACCCTCATTTTACCCCCACAAAATCCCCTTAGTAACATCAATGACAGGGACAGCACCGGGACAGAGAGATAGATCAAGACAGAGGGATAGCACAAGACAGAGGGATAGATCAGAATAAAGAGGTAGATCAAGATAGAGAGGGAGATCATGATAGAGGGGCAACTCCGGACTGAAAGGCAGCTCCGGACAGAGAGACAGCTCTGGACTGAGGGGCAGTTCTGGGTATATAGCCGTTTCTAGCTGAAGGGCAGCTCATGGCTGACTGACGAATCTGGACGCTCATGGCAGGCTGACGGCTCTCGACGCTCATGGCAGGCTGACGGCTCTCGACGCTCATGGCTGGCTGACGGCTCTGGACGCTCATGGCTGGCTGACGGCTCTCGACGCTCATGGCTGGCTGACGGCTCTCGACGCTCATGGCTGGCTGACGGCTCTCGACGCTCATGGCTGGCTGACGGCTCTCGACGCTCATGGCTGGCTGACGGCTCTCGACGCTCATGGCTGGCTGACGGCTCTCGACGCTCATGGCTGGCTGACGGCTCTCGACGCTCATGGCTGGCTGACGGCTCTCGACGCTCATGGCTGGCTGACGGCTCTCGACGCTCATGGCTGGCTGACGGCTCTCGACGCTCATGGCTGGCTGACGGCTCTCGACGCTCATGGCTGGCTGACGGCTCTCGACGCTCATGGCTGGCTGACGGCTCTCGACGCTCATGGCAGGCTGACGGCTCTCGACGCTCATGGCAGGCTGACGGCTCTCGACGCTCATGGCAGGCTGACGGCTCTCGACGCTCATGGCAGGCTGACGGCTCTCGACGCTCATGGCAGGCTGACGGCTCTCGACGCTCATGGCAGGCTGACGGCTCTCGACGCTCATGGCAGGCTGACGGCTCTGGACGCTCATGGCTCTCTGACGGCTCTGGCTGCTCATGGCTCGCTGGCGGCTCTGGCAGATCCTGTCTGGCTGGCGGTTCTGGCAGATCCTGTCTGGTTGGCGGCTCTGGCAGATCCTGTCTGGTTGGCGGCTCTGGCAGATCCTGTCTGACGGACGGCTCTAGCGGCTCCTGTCTGGCGGGCGGCTCTAGCGGCTCCTGTCTGGCGGACGGCTCTGTAGGCTCATGGCAGACGGGCGGCTTTGCAGGCTCATGGCAGACGGGCGGCTTTGCAGGCTCATGGCAGACGGATGGCTCAGACGGCGCTGGGGAGACGGATGGCTCAGATGGCGCTGGGGAGACGGATGGCTCAGATGGCGCTGGGGAGACGGATGGCTCAGATGGCGCTGGGGAGACGGATGGCTCTGGCCGGATAAGGCGCACTGTAGACCTGGTGCGTGGTGCCGGAACTGGAGGCACCGGGCTAAGGACACGCACCTTCTTACTAGTGCGGTGAGCAGGGACAGGGCACACTGGACTCTCAAAGCCCACTCTATACCTGGTGCGTGGTACCGGCACTGGTGACACCGGGCTGAGGACAAGCACATCAGGATTAGTAGGGGGAGAAGAAACAGTGTGTACAGGGCTCTGGAGACGCACAGGAGGCTTAGTGCGTGGTGCCGGAACTGGAGGCACCGAACTGGATACACGCACTACAGGGAGAGTGCGTGGAGGAGGAACAGGGCTCAGGAGACGCACTGGTAGCCTAGTGCGTAGTGTAGGCACTGTAGGTACTAGGCTGGGGCGGGGAGGTGGCGCAGGAAATACCGGACCGTGGAGGCGTACTGGCTCTCTTGAGCATTGAGCCTGCCCAACCTTACCTGGTTGAATGCTCCCGGTCGCCCGACCAGTGCGGGGAGGTGGAATAACCCGCACCGGCCTATGTAGGCGAACCGGGGAAACCATGCGTAAGGCAGGTGCCATGTATGCCTGCCGCACTGGAGACCAGACTCGTTGAGCCGGCCTCATGACACCTGGCTCAATACCCAATCTAGCCCTACCAGTTCGGGGAGGTGGAATAACCCGCACTGGGCTATGCACTCGTACAGGAGACACCGTGCGCTCTACTGCGTAACACGGCGCCTGCCCGTACTCCCGCTCTCCACGGTAAGCCTGGGAAGTGGGCGCAGGTCTCCTACCTGCCCTTGGCCCACGACCTCTTAGCCACCCCCCAAGAAATTTTGGGGTGTTACTCACGGGCTTTTTGGGCTTCCGTGCAAGACGCGTTCCCTCATAACTCCGGTTCCTCTCTCTCTTTTCCTCCACTCTCCGAGCTGCCTCCAGCTGTTCCCATGGAAGGTGATTCACTTTAGCCCATGGTCCTTCTCCGTTAAATATTTGCTCCCAACTCCACAAGTCCTGTATACTTCCCCGTTGCTCCAAATTACGCTGCTTGGTTCTGGATTCTTGGTGGGTGATTCTGTAAAGGCATTCCTCCTCCTCTTCATCTTCGGAAGAGGAGGAGTATTGAGGGAACCAAGGCGCAGCGTAGAGAACAGACATATTTTATTAACGAAACACGAACTTGATTAAACTAACAAAAACAACAAACGGTGTAGACAGACCTAGACGACGTACTTACATAAAACAAGAAAAACGCACGAATAGGAACATAGGCTACACAAACCGAACAAACCTTAAACAGTCCTGCGTGGTGTACAGACACAGAAGACAATCACCCACAACGAACACTGTGACAACGCCTACCTAAATATGACTCTTAATTAGAGGAACGCCAAACACCTGCCTCTAATTAAGAGCCATACCAGGCAACCCAAAAACCAACACAGAAACAGAAAACATAGAATGCCCACCCAAACTCACGTCCTGACCAACTAACACATATAACAAACTAACAGAAATAGGTCAGGAACATGACAGCGAGCACGATTTTGAGGGTCATGGTTTGTTTGTTCGCTTGATTTGTTTTTTTCTTTGACGAATGTGACATTACCAATGGTCATCGACAGTACACACACACACACACACACAAAAAATACCTTATGGCAATGGCATGGTTGGAGTCCAGCAGTTACTTCTCCTCTCCCTGATCTGGTTTGCGCTGGTACGAACAGTAACGGAATATCCACCCGGTTACAAGTTTTATGCCATATTGACACCCAAGGAGAACGTGTAACAAGCCAAATGCCACAGCGAGAGTTGTGTTGGTGAAAAATTGGAGGAACAAGTGTTTTCTGTATTTTAAAATACAATATATTTGTAGGTAATGGGATTTTGTAGTTTATTTTGATCATTTGTTTGGGATGTATTTTGTAACAAGATCATTTTTTTTTATGTATCTTTGCCCATCTCTGGCGCTTTGTCAAACAGTTGATACAAACTCAGAAAATGTTGCTGTGTTGAATATACTTTTTGAAGGTGTTCATTTCAGGTTTCAAACATGGCTGCTTTGAACTTGCATCAGGCCATGACTTTATACTGTATGTTCAGGCAATGTTAAGTCTTGGTCCCTTGTCCTATCAAGCTTGTTTACCTTACCTCACGTCATACTTATCCGCATCACTTCATTTAATCAAGTCAGTTGATAGTTATTCATCTTGGCCTAAAGTTTGTCAGACCATGAAACAAATATAAAGGAAGTATGACAATACCTGTTTATTTTTCTTTCGGTCTTTGTCCCTCTGTCAGGTATATCGGCTGCAATGGACTCCGGCCTACTTTCACATGACCCAGCAATAGAAGCTCGGTCTGAATCTGTATCCCACCACAGTGCTTGGAGAGGGGGCTAGATTTCACCCAGAGGCTGTTGACTACACTGATGCAATACCGGGAACCACTTATACTGTCATCACCAAACCACAATTTACAGTTATAGCTCAAGGTAAACACACAGCCCCCCCCCCCCCCCCCCCCACACACACACACGTACGCACAAAAACATACCCACACAAACGTACACACACACACAAACACAAGTAAATATGCACGAGGACACAAAGCAGACACAGCCACTCCCGCGATAAAAACACACGTAAGCCTACTGCACAAACATGGCTAATTATACGCTGAATACCTAAGCTGTCTATGTCTACTTGTCACTGTCTAGCTTGTTATGGCACCAGTATTTATAACAGGAGTAAAGCATACAAAAAGTCTATGCCCAGCTTTACATGTATTTCTGAGTGGCACACCCTCGAGACTCTCTCTGTGTGGCCAGTCTACCTGTCTATTTGTTTGTCTGTTTGTCTGCCTGCCTAGCCTACCTGTCTGTACTTCATACACCTTGCAGGGGGTTAATGCCTGTCCCCCGCTCCTCTTGTTTAACTCATCATTTCAATAGTTAGTCATTGAGTTTCATTACAACATTAGGCTGCTTAGAAAGCCATAAAAGACAATGGCCTCTCCCCTAGCCCCAGCTCAGACGGCCATTTTAATTGGTATTGACGCATCAGGTTTTAAGGGGAGCTTTTCCACCACGCTTAAAAGCCCATGTTCTACTGATTACCTAATTAAAACCCTGAGCGAGCGCTATCGATCGCAGCCAGAGAGAGAAAGATGGAGAGTGAGAGAGAGGAATGGACAGTGAGGGAGAGAGAGAGAGAGAGAGGTGGGGTGAGTAAGAGGCATCTGTCCCTCAGCTTGAGTTGGCCTACACACACACACACACACACACACACACACACACACACACACACACACACACACTCCGCCAGGCCTAAAAGTGTGAACAAGCCCTCTCTCTCTCGTCACCAGGCCAGGTGAATACATCCCTTCAACTCCAACACATTATCCCTCTCCCCTGTTTGGCAGAACTCTGGCTTTGTTTGTGATTAGCGGCCGTGAGGCCAAGGAGCCGGGGCACTCGTCAGGGAGAACCGTTGTGACCTCCACTTCGATCTCCTCCTCTACCTCTGCCAGTAATGGCTAGGTATATATAGTAGTTGTCCCAAATGGCACCCTATTCCCTATGCAGTGCACTACTTTTGACCAGGGTCTGTGCATGAGTAGTGCACTATATAGACAATAGGATGCCATTTGGGATACAGGGTAGGTGTATATATAGGCAAGACCCATTAGGGCCAGAGACGCTGGATCGGCTGATGGATGTTGATTATAGCCTTGGAGCTGGCTGGAGGCAGACAGGTAGCCATAGAGGTGTCAGATGTTGACGTCTACAGCACCAAGATTCTTTCGTTTTTTATATCACCACCACTTTTCTGTAATGACACATTATGATATCATTGGGCCACACTGTCAGTCAGGGTTTGGTGTAAATGTCTAAAGGTATATGGACATATCATTTTCCATATGGTACATTTGCAAGAAATAAAATGCACATTTTAATCAAGGTAATGTGCAGTGTTTAGATGAATTTGATCGTCGCATTTATTCAAGCAGCTATTGGACCAGGGGTGTCAAACATCCCATTCAATGGGGCCCGCGGGGGGGTTGAGTATAATGTAGATACAGTGCATTCAGAAATGATTCAGACACCTTGACTTTTTCCACATTTTGTTTTGTGTTAAATGTATTAACATTAAAAACAGAAATGCCTTATTTGCATAAGTATTCAGACACTTTCCGAGACTTGAAATTGAGCTCAGGTGCATCCTGTCAAGGTGTATGAATACTTTCCAAATGCACTGTATACAGTGCCTTGCAAAAATATTCAGACCTCTTCACATTTTATTGTGCTACAAAGTGGGATTAAAATGTTGTTGTTTTTGTCAGCAATCTACTCAGAATACTCTGGAATGTAAAGTGGAGGGAAAATTCTAACATTTTAAAGATTAATAAACATTTGATACCTAAAATATTGTTGTTGTGTCCAGGCCCTTTGTTTAGGCAAGCCTAATTTAATTCAGGAATCAGATTTGGCTTAACAAATCACATAATAAGTTACATGGACTAACTCTGTGTGAAATAATAGGGATTGACATGATTTTTGAATGACTAACCCTTCCTCTGTCCCCCATACATTCAACATCTATAAGGTCCCTCAGTCAAGTATTGAATATCAAGCACAGATTCAACTACAAAGACCTTTTCGATTGCCTCATAAAGAAGGGCAGTGATTGGTAGATGGGTAACAATAACAAATCAGACATTTAATATCTCTTTAAGCACGGTCAAGTTCATAATTATGCTGTGGATTGTGTATTAAATCACCAAGACACATCATAGATACAGCTGTCCTTTTAAACTGACCTGCTGGATAGGAATGAAACTGCTCAGGGATGTTACCATGAGGCCATTGGATATTTTAAAACAGTTACAGAGTTCAATGGCTGTGATAGGAGAAAACAGAGGATGAATCAACGTTGTAGTGACTCCACAATAATGACCTAAATGACGGTGAAAAGAAAAATATAAATATACAGAATACAAATATTCAAAACTTGCATCTTCTATTTAACAAGGCACTAATACTGTGGGAATAACAAGACAAAGAAATACACTTTTTGGCCTAAATGCAAAGCTTTATGTTTGGGGTAAATCCAATACAACCCATCACTGAGTAATTGCTTCCTTATTTTCTAGCATGGTGGAAGCTGCATCTACTTGACATCGTCAAATACTGGGGAGTTTTTTAGGATAAAGAGAAACGGGATGAGGCTAAGCTCAGGCAAAATCCTAGAGGAAAACCTGCTTCAGTCTGCTTTACACCAGACACTGGAGAGGAATTCCCCTTTCAGCAAGACAATAATCTACAACACAAGGCCAAATCTACCATAGAGTTGCTTACCAAGAAGACAGTGAATGTTCCTGAGTGGCCAATTCACAGTTTTGACTTAAATCTGTTTGAAAATCTATTGCAAGACTTGAAAATTGCTGTCTAGCCATGATCCCCGACATCTTGACAGAGCTTGAAGAAATTAAATCAATATTTCTCCCACTTTGTAACACAGTAAAATGTGAAGAAATCCGAGGGGTATGAATAGTTTTGCAAGCCACTGTATAGATATATATATATTTTAGAAATCTTTTCTTTCTGGAAAAACGATCTCATTTGACATTGAAATGACTGAAACCCAATCAAAACTGTGTAAAAATGATAATGGACCTACATTTATAGTCTCTTCACTCTGCCCAGCTTGCTAACAGTCATCACATGCTAGACAGTCAGGGAGCATCGGAAACTCCAACAGCAATGGATATGGGAATCTTTTTTGCTCATTTTAACAGCGAGGAAATATAACACATTTTCAGTGCGGACCTCCGGACCTCGGTGAAGACCGAGGTGTATGCCATGCTGTTCTTCACCTTTGTCAAACACCTGTCTTGTGTTTCACCCTTTGTGTAATTGGGAATGTTTGATAACAGTTTGGTAACATGTTTAGTAACTATATACATCAGGTCAGTAAATCGACACTCCTCTGTCCGTTAGAGAGTAACTACAGAGAGAGAAAAGATATATGTCACGTCCTGACCATAGGTCTTGTGTGTTTTGCTTGTTTAGTGTTGGTCAGGACGTGAGCTGGGTCGGCATTCTATGTTGTGTGTCTAGTTTGTCTGTTTCTATGTTCAGCCTAATATGGTTCTCAATCAGAGGCAGCTGTCAATCGTTGTCCCTGATTGAGAATCATATATAGGTTGCTTGTTTTGTGTTGGGGATTGTGGGTGGTTGTCTTCTGTCTTTGTGTTCTGCACCAGATAGGACTGTCTCGGTTTTCACATTTGTTATTTTGTATTTTATATAGTGTTCACGTTATTGTCTCTTCTTTATTAAATCATGTTGAACACTAGCCGCGCTGCATTTTGGTCCTCTCCTTCACCCCAGGAAGAAAGCCGTTACAATATACATCTGACAATTTACAATCTGTTTTTGAGAGATCTGTAATGAACTCAACACAACAGGCCTTGATAAGTGATACCATGTTGTCATTCAAATACGGTAGTAGAATATGCTGCTTGCTCCAGTGTGTAATGGCAAGGGCTATGATGAGGTAAATAGACAGTGCATATTTAAATTACATGGTTACATAAAAGTACACACACAGACACACACTAACTGAGTTCCATAACCCCAGTCTTTCATAATGAGATTCATCTAACCTTTTGATGGGGTGCATTTTGTGTGTGTGTGTGTGTGTGTGTGTGTGTGTGTGTGTGTGTGTGTGTGTGTGTGTGTGTGTGTGTGTGTGTGTGTGTGTGTGTGTGTGTGTGTGTGTGTGTGAGGGTCCGCATGCTTTCTCGTGAGCCTTTTCCCCCTCACACCGGAAGGAAAAAGCAGAGGAGGCACTTTATACTCTTGACCAACAATTAAACAATAAAGACTGAGCTGCCATGATGAATCTGAAGCATGCAGGGGAAACGGGATATCGCGGGGAACAGTAACCTACAGAACACTGGTTCCGTGAATCAGATTTTGTATTCAGTAGCTCTCTATGGGGATTTCAAGGGAATTGGGGATCAGCAAGAAAAGGAAATGAATGCATTTCTGTTCACAGCCAACTAGCTCCCTGCCTGTAGCAGGAGGCATATTGACGGCCTATCAAATGGCACCCTATACCCTATATAATGCAATAACTAGGGAATAGGGTGCCATTTAGGACTTACCCCTTGTGTTCTCACATATGTCCTCACAGCAAACGAGACATTGGATATAGGAAGGTCTGGTAGAAGTGACAGCCTGACTAAAATAGGTTGAGTACCCTTTCAGCAGATGTAGCGGAGGAAGCTGTACCACAGTGTGGTGGGGTAACAGGAAGTAGCAGGATATAGCAGGTCGGTCAAAGTGAAACTGCTGCAGTTGGTGCTGCTCTACCTGAAGTGGACGGTGTATTCGCGATAACACTGACGATGTATGCTCCTGATAACTGAAAGGTTCATGCATAAATGCAAAGCGTTTTTCCGTCATTTACTGTTATTATCCTTCATTATTGAGTGATTGTGTAACATGGGGATACCGTATTGATTTGTAGACCATTTTCGTTAAGATCCACTGTCCTTGACAAAACAGTGTCTCTCTAGCAATTTTGCGGTGACATTTTATCTGACAGTAGAGGACGCAACATCCTTTGGCCGCTCCTCCTCTGATGCAGTCCAGAGAAGACACCATGAAAATCCATCTGGGGATTTTAAAGGATTTTAACTAGCAGTTAATTACTTTCCCTTTCCTATTAAAAAGCAGAATGAGAAAGGGAGAAAGAAGAGAGATTAGAGGGAGAGGGAGAGAGAGCGAGAGCGAAAGAGCGAGAAAGAGAGCGGGGCGAGGGGGGGGGGGGGTATGGAGAGGCAAGGCATGGCAGCACACATTACCCAGCAAGATCAAATCAATCTGTGCGCACCAAGCCCCCATTTCCCCCCAAGATCAGGATCCATACAGGGAAAAGACAATTTTCTAAATCCGTAGTCTCGGGGGCCTGTTTCAGTGCCACTCTAGAGGAGGAAGTATGTGGGGGATGCTAAATATCCCCAAATTGCAGCTAAAATGTAACCTAAGCCCCTGTCTAATAATGTGCCACGTCTCTAAATTACCTCCATTACCCAGCAAGCTCTTGCAGCTCCATTATAAGTAGTCGTGTGCGTCCCAAATGGCACCCTATTCCCTATGTAGTGCCCTACTTTCCCCATGGGGCTCTGGCCAACAGTAGTGCACTACATAGGGAATAGGGTGCCATTTACCTGAGAAATACAGAAGACTGGCTCAATCTGTGATTGACAGAATTGACAGAATAAGATAAAGCCAGGGGATACATTTGAAGCGAGGAGTGGGCACGGTGTGGCTCGAGGGCTGATATTAACGGACGTATGCTAACAACTCCTGCTTTCTATTTTGCAAGGGATGTCTTCGTATGGGGGGGATTAAGGAATGTGTGTAAGTGTGTATGAGTGTCTCTATTTTGGACTGAAAGAGTATGTGTGTTTGCGAGCAGGCGTGTGGGCATTAGTGTGCTGTGTGTGTGTGTGTGTGTGTGTGTGTGTGTGTGTGTGTGTGTGTGTGTGTGTGTGTGTGTGTGTGTGTGTGTGTGTGTGTGTGTGTGTGTGTGTGTGTGTGTGTGTGTGTGTGTGTGTGTGTGTGCGGATGCAACATGTCCCTGTGTGTGTCTGTACAGATGTAGAATCTTAATTTGATCACCCTGTTGCAGGAGTGATCCAACTAAAACTTGTAGTGTATTTGAGATTTAAAAAGGCTTCTGAAGTTGGACATTTCAGACTTGATTTTCCCTTATGACAAATGTATCAACCCCGACAAAATGCCCCTTAATTATAATCCACATAATAATTCACATTTCCTCTTGCTGCAGGATTATATTTCTGCTGTAGCAAACTGGCTCAAGTTAAGATCCTACATATGTACACGCGCTATATAGATCCCAGCTCTCTCTCTCTCTCTGTTCAATGTGTTCCTGTCTTTGTTCCTCTACCCCAGTGGTTCTTACTTGGTTTTGCCTCGGGACCCAAATTGAACCAAGTTGTCTCAATTGCGACTCAATATTCACATAAGAACCGTCAAAATGCAATATGGAAAACTATTTGTAAATGCGATATTGATAGTAGATGTAGCAATTATATGACAAGGAAAGAACATTCCCACCTCTTTCATTGTCAATAATTACATTTTCTTGATGAAGAATGTTATAACACTCACTGGTTTGACACCACAAAATCAACCAACATGGTGCTGCTAATAGCTCTGTATTGAAAATACTGTGATTGAAGAAAACATTTTCAGAGATGAAATAAAAAATCAATTTAAAAAATCATGATAATTTCTACAGAATTTCTACCTGGTTCCATTTGTTTACTCCAGTTGAGAGTCGCTACTCTACACCACTGTAGTGCAGACAGTCTGATAGTGACACTGGAGTGAGCCTTTACACCTCCATCACCATGAGACCCACAGCATCTCTCTCTCTTTCTTCTTTCCCTCTCTCTCTCCTTTATCGCCCTCTCTCTCTCTTTCTTTCTCTCTCGCCATCTCTCTCTCTCTCTCTCTCTCTCTCTCTCTCTCTCTCTCTCTCTCTCTCTCTCTCTCCAACCATCCACACAGATCATCAACATATGACACTAGTTCTAGAGTTGCTTCTTCCTGGCACAAAGAAAACCCTTCCGACTCTGCTTCTCCTCCCCGTCGTCTTGCTTGATTTGCTGCCGTGCTTTATGATAAAGCCCACTCAATGCATCATAATCAAATTATCACATTACACACATCTCATTGCCTCCCAGTCAGTCAGGAGGCAGGGAGGGCAGACCTTAGGTAATGGAGTTTGGTGTGTGTGTGTGTGTGTGTGTGTGTGTGTGTGTGTGTGTGTGTGTGTGTGTGTGTGTGTGTGTGTGTGTGTGTGTGTGTGTGTGTGTGTGTGTGTGTGTGTGTGTGTGTGTGTGTGTGTGTGTGTGTGTGTGTGTGTGTGTGTGTGTGTGTGTGTGTGTGAAGTCATATTATGTGCTCAGGATTTAGGGGATTGTGGTTTGCGGACAAAGGTTGAATTGATGTGTGTGTTACCATAGCACACACTCCGCAGGGAGATGGGTGATGGTGGGGAAGAGAGCGAGGATGTTTTTAAGCACATCAAAGTGGCCCCACCCCACACAGCTCTGAGGTGGTGGTTACGGCTTCATGAGGTAAGCGAGGGAGGATATGGGCCCCTGCACCTGGCTTGTTTATACCCCTCCCACTGCCTGGTTTCCCCTGGGAATGGACTACAGAGCTGTGTGTGTGTGTGTGTGTGTGTGTGTGTGTGTGTGTGTGTGTGTGTGTGTGTGTGTGTGTGTGTGTGTGTGTGTGTGTGTGTGTGTGTGTGTGTGTGTGTGTGTGTGTGTGTGTGTGTGTGTGTGTGTGTGTGTGTGTGTGTGTGTGTGTGTGTGTGTCGGTGTTGGTGTGTGTGTGTGTGTTGGTGTGTGTGTGTGTTTGTATGTGAGAGACAGTGCTTTTGCCTTTGTGTGCATGTATTTAAGTAGGAGTGTTTGATGTGCCTGTGCCTGTCTTGCTCACACATACTCAGAATACAAGGAAGCGAATGTCACAATGACTGATGTGTTTTTAGGTCATCCCTATCGGTGGTGAAAGTGAAATCCACTGCCGCTCTCGCTTTGTCTCTCCCCTCAAGGAGAAAATGAAAATAGCCCCCATTAAACCCTGTATGCTGCCAGTCAGTCAATACTGGTCTCTCTGCAGAGTGAGACACTAGTAGCTACAGAGACCGGTCGAGATATTGGAGGGACGTTACCAGGCTACCGTATGTCAGGTTTCATCTACATCCTGTGATCAGGCTGGCTGTGACAGGACTGATACACAGCGATGCTGGAGTGTGTCTCACTCTTTCTCTTTCTCTTTTCCCCCTTCGAGTGAGCCAGACCTGCCAATTCCTAGCATATGGATCTCTCTCACACACACACACTCTCTCTCTCTCTCTCTCTCTCTCGCGCGCGCTCACACACACGCACACACACTCCCTTTCTTTCCCATACTCTTTATCTATTTTCTTCTTTACCTCTGTCTGTATTTTCTTTCTATCTCCTCTCTCTCTCTCTCTCTCTCTCTCTCTCTCTCTCTCTCTAATCAGGGGAAGCTCTGCCTCCTTTTTACCTTCTGTAATTACATCCCGCGTCCCGAATCAAACGGCAGATTGATTCCTCATATCCACGCTAAGCGAGTTTCAAGAGCAGACGGAGAGCGAGGGAGAGGGAGAGGTGAAGAGAGATTTGCTCTCACAAATACAGGCAATATGTTCCCTGTCTTCTCCCTTCTATCTTGGTAGCTCTTCGTGCTAGAATTGGTCTCTAGTACAGTATATGATAGCGTGATTATTCTCAAAGCCATACAGAAGGCTACACACACTCCCCAGGAACACATGCATTGTGTTTTAGCCATGCTATTGTTGTTGATTGGATTGATCGCCTCAGGGAAAATATCGAAATTTGTTACACAGATTCCATGCAATGGGTTCATGAGAAACAGTTGGAGAATTTTGTGAAAATGTATAATTTTTTTCTACTACATAAATGCTATGTGATAAAGACCTAATTAGGAGCAATTGTCTATAAGACTTTGATGTCTGTCTGTCTGTCTGTCTGTCTGTCTGTCTGTCTGTCTGTCTGTCGGTCGGTCGGTCGGTCGGTCTGTCGGTCGGTCGGTCTGTCGGTCTGTCTGTCGCTAACACTTGATCCCATGTGTGTATGTGCAAGTGCACGTGGCTCCTTGTGTCTGCCTGCCTGTCTACACATTTTACAGGATTGTTAGGCTTATGTTTGTACCCGTTTTATATACAGTTGAAGTCGGAAGTTTACAAACACCTTAGCCAAATACATTTAAACTCAGTTTTTTCACAATTCCTGACATTTAATCCTAGTCAAAATTCCCTGTCTTCACGGTCAGTTAGGATCACCACTTTATTTTAAGAATGTGAAATGCCAGAATAATAGTAAAGAGATTTATTTATTTAAGCTTTTATTTCCTTCATCACATTCCCAGTGGGTCAGAAGTTTACATACACTCAATTAGTATTTGGTAGCATTGCCTTTAAATTGTTTAACTTGGGTCAAATGTTTCGGGTAGCTGTCAACAAGCTTCCCACAATAAGCTGGGTGAATTTTGGCCCATTCCTCCTGACAACGCTTTTTCAGTTCTGCCCACAAATTTTCTATGGGTTTAAGGTCAGGACTTTGTGATGGCCACTCCAATACCTTGATTTTGTTGTCCTTAAGCCATTTTGCCACAACTCTGGAAGTATGCTTGGGCCATTGTCCATTTGGAAGACCCATTTGCGACCAAACTGACTGATGTCTTGAGATGTTGCCTCCTTAACATGATGCTGCCACCCCCGTGCTTCACGGTTGGGATGGTGTTCTTCAGCTTGCAAGCATCCCCCTATTTCCTCCAAACATAACAATGGTCATTATGGCCAAACAGTTCTATTTTTGTATCATGAGCCCAGAGGACATTTCTCCAAAAAGTACAATCTTTGTCCCCATGTGCAGTTGCAAACTGTAGTCTGGCTTTTTTTATGGCAGTTTTGGAGCAGTGGCTTCTTCCTTGCTGAGCGGCCTTTCGGGTTATGTCGATACAGGACTCGTTTTACTGTGGATATAGATACTTTTGTACCTGTTTCCTCCAGCATTTTCACAAGGTCCTTTGCTGTTGTTCTGGGATCGATTTGCACTTTTCGCACCAAAGTACGTTCATCTCTAGGAGACAGAACGTGTCGCCTTCCTGAGCAGTATGATGTCTGCGTGGTCACATGGTGTTTATACTTGCGTACTATTGTTTGTACAGATGAACGTGATACCTTCAGGCGTTTGGATATTGCTCCCAAGGATGAACCCGACTGTGGAGGTCTACAATTTCTTTTCCTGAGGTCTAGGCTGATTTCTTTTGATTTTCCCATGATGTCATGCAAATATACACTGAGTTTGAAGGTAGGCCTTGAAATACATCCACAGGTACACCTCCAATTGACTCAAATGATGTCAATTAGCCTATCAGAAGATTCTAAAGCCATGACATCATTTTCTGGAATTTTCCAAGCTGTTTAAAGGCACAGTCAACTTAGTGTATGTAAACTTCTGACCCACTGGAATTGTGATACAGTGAATTATAAGTGAAATAATCTGTCTGTAAACAATTGTTGGAAACATGACTTGTGTCATGCACAAAGTAAATGTCCTAACCGACTTGCCAAAACTATAGTTTGTTAACAAGACATTTGTGGAGTGGTTGAAAAACGAGTTTAAATTACTCCAACCTAAGTGTATGTAAACTTCCGACTTCAACTGTAAGTACCGTTTGTGTGTGTACACTACAGGTATTCTCTGGGTGAAGTGTTGCAGAGCCACACATCCCTCTTGTTATTTCTCAGCATTAAAGCGATAGTGTTTGTGGGGGCTCGGCCCTGCCGCTCCGCCCCTGCGGTGAGATTGCATTGACCGCTGTGTTATTGCACTTTAATTATCAATTACGTTGGCCCATCCCTGGCAAGGGGAACCGGGGAGGTGATAATGAATACAGAGCAGCCATTAGGATGGAGACCGGGCTCTCCGCCTGGGCCTGAGGGGAGGGGGGGGGGGGCAGCGAGGGGCTGGGAGGGGGACAAGATGAGGGAGAGGGTGGGTGGGTGGGTGGGTGGGGTTGTTGGGGGAAGGGAAAAGGTGGAGAGGGGGTTGATTGGCTGGTGTGCTAATGAAATAGACCGCCGCAGCCTAGACAAAAGAAGCCCACCACATCTAGTTCCTCTCATCTCTCTCTCTCTCTCTTTTTTTCTCTCTCTAAAACACACACCGATCCACCATTACCGCCCACACAGACACACACATACACCAACAGGGTCTTCCGTAGGGGTCATCGTTGAAACTGTCAGTGGGTTTGTTTGAAAGCGTGATGCCCCACCCGCTGCAGCATAGCATCGCTTTAATGTGTAAATATTCCATCATGTCATATTGTATAATGTTCTCCCTGGCAACCATTATGCAGTTGGTATGAGTCCCTATCTACCTCTACATATGATGAGATCCATTGAAGCTGGAATTCAATCAAACCAGCAATTGAAATGTTTATCCGGTGTCTTTGTTTACAAACTGCTGTGTCTGAGGGAAGATGGCTTTGTTTTTTCCCATACCAAAAAGCGATTCTCTGACTTGATTTTACCATGGGGGAAAAATGTATATACTATGTGTACTATTGTAAATACCATTGTTTGGGTTCAGGTCTTATCTCAAGTGAGTGTGTGTACCCACCCACCCACCCACACACACACCCACACACACACACACACACACACACACACACACACACACACACACACACACACACACACACACACACACACACACACACACACACACACACACACACACACACACCCTGATGCCCCTCTCTCCTCTTGCTCTTTCCTTGGGGGACCAGAGGTATAATGTTAATTACAGGAGCTGCTGCAGTCACTCAACCCTGTCACTCATAATCATAGTATCATGGACTGTCTGGAGAAATATGATTCATTTAGATTTTAGGGAAAGGGCTTAAATTAGGTTGAGAATGTTTAAGCTGATTGTATACAATGAGCGTTCCTATATATATGGTATGCTATGTAGATGTTGGGCCAGTATACACCATACACTATTGATGAAGTGTTGCAAGACACGCAAAATTTCAAAAAAAATTATCTACAAAACCATCATGGCAAATCAACATCAATGAGCTTGTTTGGTGTTTGAAATAAAACCTCCATGTGCCATTCAATTCTGCACACGTGCGCGCCCTAAAACAACAAGCGTTTCCTAAATCTCTGCAGGCTAAATGTTTCCACTTCATTCTGTAGACGTTTACAGAGAGTTCTACCAATGATATTATGGGAACAGTGCTCAGATGGAAATCGCGTGTTTAATTTAGATGATGCAATAAGGCAGCAAACGTCATCTCTCATAACAGCGGTTGTAGCCCGACAGTGTGCAGGAATAAAACGGAGAGTGATGGATTGTGCGATGGTCCTTTGTCTTTTCAGGGTTTTCGGTTACAAATGTTAATATCAACGGCTTTGCTGGTCTGTTTCACACGTCTTATTTCTGTTCATTGAAATGTTGAAACAATAATAGCCTACACCCTCCATCTCAAGAGTTGGAAAGAAGATGGAAGGGAATTGATTTATAAGCAACCGTTTTTCTGCCTCGTTACACACCCACCCAAATGAATAAATTACACACGACCTAAAAAGGCAATACAAGTCACATGATACCGTCAAATGACTTATTCATGAATTTCTGGAGGCTACCCATCTAAATAGCCTATTCATTCGCATGCTTCTCTCAGCTCCGCTTTACGTAAAAATAGCCAATGCAACCTAATCATAAAATGTAGTTTAGTGTGAATGTGTTATATTTCAATAGCCTCCATAGGCCTATTGGTGAATTAATATATATTTTACATCATAGCTAAGTCATGTCACGTTTATTGGGAAAGCCAAAACAACAAACGTGTCTCTGATTCCTCTCCCGATTTATCACACCTGCCGCAACTGGCTGAGATGGCACGCTTTGTCATATGCTGTCAACCTGACGCATTGCTAACCCGGACTCAGTCTAGGTGATCTCGGGTTATTACCAATTACTACCATGTACAGTCTGTCCACCAAATGACGATCATACAATCTTACAGTACAAAATGTCCCACTTTAAACCAATAGACAAAATTGAGTCAAAATGTAGGGAGACTTTTTTTTTAAGTGTCTGGAAAATAATCTGGAATTGGCTCAGTTTGGCTTGATGAAGACCCGAGTGGCGCAGCCGTCTAAGGCACTGCATCTCGGCGCCTGAGGAGTCACTACAGACAACCTGGTTCGAATCCAGGCTATATCACAACCGGCCGTGATTGGCCCAGCGTCATCCGACCATCATTGTAAATAAGAATTTGTTCTTAACTGCCTTGCCTAGTTAAATAAATAAAAAATATATAGGCATTATTCAGGATTTATTAGCCTAGGTTTATTCACACATTTTCCAGATATGTTTCACTTAATTTTTTGTTAAGGATTTATTCATTTAGCAGATGTAATTATGGCACGTGGCTGATTGCATCTTCATTTGAATTGAATCTTCATTTGAATTGAACTGGAAGCTATTTCATTTCAAGCAGTAGAATCCGAAATAAATATTAGCATTATACTGTAGGCCTACATTTGATTTAACAATCATTCCGTGGTCTATCCAAGATGGCGCCGACAGATATGGCAGCTCTGCGTTTAGCTCCTAAGCATTTTTACAAGCATTTCCCTACAACCGCAATAACATCTGCTAAATATGTGTATGCGACCAATAAAATTTGATTTGATTTGGAATCTATAAGGTTGGGCAACATGCTGAAATGCACTCGTTTAAAATATAGCGTGAGTGCATATATTTTGCTATTTCTAACGCCTCTCTTGGTTTATGATAGGATAGATACAAATAAATAAATAATGTAACAGTGATGTTTTCTGTCCTGAAATGTTCATTGATTGGGTTAGGAACTAATTAGCCTACGGTTGGAGTTGATCAATATTATCAACGCTTTATCCGTTTCAATGGAATTGTGGAGTGTTGTGGCTTTAAACATTCCTGTACGTACGTGTGTGTGTGTGTTCCAACGAAAGAGGTGACTCGTGTAGGCTATCTTTAAGCTAAAACAAACGGACATATGACTACCAAACAGTCTAGGGTTGGAGTTGGTCAACTTTTGCAATTAAAGCTTTAGTTACTGGAATTGATAAGTAGGCTGTCGTGAGAGATTCCCGGTTGTGTGTCTAGCCTACGTTCCAAAGAAACTGGTGACGCAAGTGCAGGCCTATCGATCGCAGCGTTTCATTGAAAATTAATGTAATTCTGCATACCAAAAATGCAATGACGCTGTCGGTGTGTTCGAAGCGATATGTATCTAGAGCACCAACAGACAAACAAAAGGGATTGGGCTTGTCCTTGGCGGGAGCAGAGGAGTGCTTGAGGGAAACAGGTGATTCAGCCTGCTTTACATTCCAGGGGAAATTGTTTCCTCTCAACAACAGTATTCAAAGCATTCAAACTAACCTGCCTTTGCCCTTTGTGTAAATCATTCTTTACATGTTTAACCTTCATGATGAAAAATGACATTTCAGTGTCCATCTGTTTAAAACGAAATCATTATGCCTAGGCTGTAGCATATATTTTAAAATCAGCTTCTCATGATATTCAGATGTCAAAATGTTAGACTGTCCATTTCGAAACGAATTATTAAACAATGGCCATTTTTCTAACCCTGAACATTTTCTGTCCATATTATGAACTGTGAGGTGATTCTCTGTGACCTATCCACACAGATTTACAAACTCCTGCCAGTTCCTGAGGGCATGGAAGTAAAGTCAAGTGGTAATTACACCAGCGCTGAAGTGAGTCAACTCTGCAGTGGAAAGAGAGTGTCTATAATCTCTTCCTCACTTCACAACATTCATGACCCACTGGTTGCTCATCGCTAGTTCCTTACTGGGTCATAGTTAGTAGACATTGATCACATTTACTTGGTGGGCCATCAATAACACTCCCTGAGCATTAAGAGGGTCACCTCACAATGAAGCTGTGATGAGAGAGAGAGAGAGAGAGAGAGAGAGAACACGTTACCTCAGACGTCTACTTATGATATTCCAAGGATGTGGAGGAGGAAGGGGGGGAACTCTGCTGAGCCCATAGCCAGACACGGTGAGGGCCAGCTAGGCTTGTCTGAGTGGAAACAACTCATTAAGCCTTAATCTAACCCTGAGACAGACAGACAACCAACAGAGCAGATCTCACACTGCAATACAGTACACCACACTGCCCTCATCCAGATGAGGCCTTCTCCTCTCCCCCTCAGCCCCACCTGCATGTCTGGGGAATTTCATGGCAATTCCAGTTCAAGGAACTCTAATTTGGCAATTGAATTAGACTTTGGATGTGAATTGGAAATCCGGCTATGTTAAGTGCAGAATAGCAATTTTTTTACAAGGTCTGTAGGAGTGTCTGTTGAATGTCCTGTGCGGTACTGGGAGGTGTGTGTTTGTGTCTGTGTATGTGTGTTGGAAAGGTATCTTCCTTTTTATGGGTCTTAGGCTCTGGAGCAAGAGGAAACAGCAGGGGGAGTCTGCTCCATGATGGTCCACACTCACCTCCTTTCTTCTGTGGCTTTGGAGGGGAAGATCCCCCAGGGAACGGTTAGCATAGTCAGGGACCCTGACCGACCTCACAGGGATCGAGCAGGCAGTCTCTCCCCTACGAAGTCCCAGACACAGCCGGGCATGGAAGAAGAGAGCGCGAGAGGGAGAAAGAGTATGAATATGCTTGTATATGCTTTCTTTCGCAATGTATGTGGTTAAACTATCCATACCAATAAAGTGTTTTGATTTTAATTGAGAGAGAGGGAGAGAAATAGGAGAGAGAGAGACCAGGATATAAAGACGTGTCTGCAGCCCCACTGCCAACCCTGGCCAGCTGTTTAGGGATGAGCAGAGGAGAATCTTTACCCTCCCTCTACCCACCCCCCACCAGCCTGATTCCCTCTTTTTATGTCTCTCTCACTCTTTCTCTCTCTCTCTCTCTCTCTTCCCATCTTTTCTTCCTCACTCCCACTACAGTTCCTCTTCACCTTCCTCCCCCTTTCTATCTTCAATCCCTCACTGCCTCGCTCGTCCTCCCCCTCTCCACTAGCAGACAAAAACATCTCCCCCCAAAAACACGCCGGATGAGCGATGTCTGCCAGAAAGCCTGGTGAGATTGGCGGGGATTTTGACAAAGCACTCCATGCAGTAATAGCCGAGCGGTGGAAGGAGAAAAACATCCCCAATTCGATCCATGTGTCTTGTTTCAGGAAATTGCATTTAAAGTGCAGCAGGTCCTTTTTGTGCTCAACTACGGGGTGAGAATCCCTCGCGCAGTGTGTGTATGGGCGTGTGCATGGATACACGTACGTATGTGTGTGTGTGTGTGTGTGTGTGGATCGTGCACGAACAGCCTCACAAGTCAATTGTTCTGTTTGTCTGCGTCTTCATACCCAGTGGCTCTTATTAGATACGTATTGCAAACCATGATAGCACCACACACTTGGCAAATATCCTCTCCTGATGTCACTGTCTGTATCTTCTAATCCTGCCCCGTGGATGTTTTGGAACGACAGATTGTTCCAGTTAGATTGTCTATGTGCCGAATGGCTCCCTATACACTACTTTTGACCAGGGCTTATAGGGCTCTGGTCAAAAGTAGTACACTACTGTATATAGGGAGACATTTGGGACACAGCCATTGTGTTCTTCAGATAATGGCCTCCATTTGGTTGTGTACGCTAGCTGTCCCCCTCCAAATCGGCACAATGTGTACTTGTGCTGTTGTGACGAACTCTGAAGGCGGAGAGAGAGAAAGAAGGATTACCTCTCATTGTGAAGGAAACAATATTGTGTCGTTTCTGTTGTGCTGTTGTGCTTTTGTTCCTTGCCGCTGGTGCCTGTTTTCAAGACACATAAAGGCGTAATTCCCCTAATGTGAGGTATTTGTAACAGCGGCTTTGGTTGACACTGCCAGGATGCCACAGCACTGATGGGGGATGCCAGCCATGCCAGCCCTGTACCTGCAACCCACTACCCACCAGGACTGATGCCAGGCGTGGGCACATGTGTCTCTCACGCAATCACTCAGGCTCTGAAGGGAGGTTTTATCCTGCCAGACGCCGCCACAAGCGCCTTTAGTCTAGCGGAGGTGTGTGTGTGTGTGTGTGTGTGTGTGTGTGTGTGTGTGTGTGTGTGTGTGTGTGTGTGTGTGTGTGTGTGTGTGTGTGTGTGTGTGTGTGTGTGTGTGTGTGTGTGTGTGTGTGTGTGTGTGTGTGTGAAGTCATATTATGTGCTCAGGATTTAGGGGATTGTGGTTTGCGGACAAAGGTGTGTGTGTGTGAGATGGTGGCTGGGGTGTACGATGGTGTGGTGTGCGTGTATTTGTAGCTCAGTCTAATGGTCTGTCCCATTGTCACTGTCACAAAGACAAACTAGTCTTTGTATTGTGGCAGACGACAGGGGGAGGTGAGGGGAGATATCTGGCAGCCCGTTGGCTCCACCCCTGGGCCTTATGTGGACTTCCTGCACCAACGAGTCAAGGTTGTGGGTCGTTAAGCCAGGGAATGCTTGGGGATAAAGGAGGAAGCAGTCTGCCCAAAGGGGCAGAGTAGGAGAGCACCAAGAGTGTTATGAAGAGAGACTACATTTACATTTACATTTAAGTCATTTAGCAGACGCTCTTATCCAGAGCGACTTACAAATTGGTGCATTCACCTTATGATATCCAGTGGAACAACCACTTTACAATAGTGCATCTAACTCTTTTAAGGGGGGGGGGGGGGGGGGGTTAGAAGGATTACTTTATCCTATCCTAGGTATTCCTTAAAGAGGTGGGGTTTCAGGTGTCTCCGGAAGGTGGTGATTGACTCCGCTGACCTGGCGTCGTGAGGGAGTTTGTTCCACCATTGGGGTGCCAGAGCAGCGAACAGTTTTGACTGGGCTGAGCGGGAACTGTACTTCCTCAGAGGTAGGGAGGCGAGCAGGCCAGAGGTGGATGAACGCAGTGCCCTTGTTTGGGTGTAGGGCCTGATCAGAGCCTGAAGGTACGGAGGTGCCGTTCCCCTCACAGCTCCAGAGGCAAGCACCATGGTCTACTACTACTACTAGACTACTAGCTGTGCGATTACCCGGTGTGACCTGGACTGTCAGACTAACCCCCTTGTGTACTGGACCGGATTGGCTGAGGGCCCGAGTGTCAGGATTACCCCCGAAAACGGAACGGACAACGAGAACGGCTTGTGGACTGTGAGGTGATCGGTGAATTGCCCCCTCTTCCCCAGTGTACCAAAACCCCTAATAAACTTCCCATTTGCATTCTATTTGTGCTACTGGTACAGGTTTTGTTATGGAACTTGGTGACGTGGAAACCCCACACCCTTGAGCCTGCTACAGTATATTCCCTATGCTCCTACGTGAATCTCTAGCCTTGACCAAAGCCCACACACACACACACACACACACACACACACACACACACACACACACACACACACACACACACACACACACACACACACACACACACACACACACACACACACACACACACACACACACACACACACACACACACACACACAACACACACAGCGAATGCTCCTATATCCTCCGGTACGGCAGAGACGGGGTTAACCAAGCGCTCAGCATCTGAAACACTGGGTCTGTTGACAGCAGCCAAACAATCCTGTGGTTGTTGGGGCTTTGTTTCTGCTAGCTGCCTTTTAGCCTTTTTGTCTGCTTGCCTCTGAGAGGACGAGGTGAAACCATGTGGAAACCTGCTGTCACGACCAGGGGAGACCTTCACTCTCTCTCATGGCCAAGTAAACACCCACTTAGCACACACACATTTCTACAGGTATACACACACAGAGATACACAGTGCACGCACACAAACCGATCCATCACACAACTGTGTTTGTGTGTGCGTGTGCGTGCGAGTCTGTGTGCTCGCGGGTGCGTTTTTGTGTGAGGGTGCTACTAATGTGTGTGTTATTTATCATGTCAACACTGGCTTGTTTTGTGTTGGCCTTTAAATACCTGCGGTGGCATCGACACAGTGAATGCTAATGGCCTGGAATTCACACAGTAGTGGCCCGGCCTCAGTATTTCCCATGTTCATATACAGTACAGTTGGAGTCAGAAGTCTACATACACCTTAGCCAAATAAATTTAAACTCAGTTTTTCACAATTCCTGACATTTAATCCTCGTAAAAATTACCTGTCTTAGGTCATTAGGATCACCACTTTATTTTAAGAATGTGAAATGTCAGAATAATAGTAGAGAGATTTATTTATTTCAGCTTTTATTTCCTTCATCACATTTCCAGTGGGTCAGAAGTTTACATACACTCAATTACTATTTGGTAGCATTGCCTTTAAATTGTTTAACTTGGGTCAAACGTTTCGGGTAGCCTTCCACAAGCTTCCCACAATAAGCTGGGTGAATTTTGGCCCATTCCTCCTGACAGAGCTGGTGTAACTGAGTCAGGTTTGTAGGCCTCCTTGCACGCACACGCTTTTTCAGTTCTGCCCACAAACTTTCTATAGGAATGAGGTCAGGGCTTTGTGATGGCCACTCCAATACCTTGCCTTTGTTGCCCTTAAGCCATTTTGCCACAACTTTGAAAGTATGCTTGGGCCATTGTACATTTGGAAGACCCATTTGCTCCCAAGCTGTAACTTCCTGACTGATGTCTTGAGATGTTGCTTCAATATATCCACATAATTTTCCTGCCTCATGATGCCATCTATTTTGTGAAGTGCACCAGTCCCTCCTGGCGCAAAGTACACCCACAACATGATGCTGCCACCCCCGTGCTTCACGGTTGGGATGGTGTTCTTCGGCTTGCAAGCATTCCCCTTTTTCCTCCAAATATAACGATGGTCATTATGGCCAAAAGGTTCTATTTTTGTTTCCTCAGACCAGAGAACATTTCTCCAAAAGTACAATCTTTGTCCCCATGTGCAGTTGCAAACCGTAGTCTGGCTTTTTTATGGCGGTTTTGGTGCAGTGGCTTCTTCCTTGCTGAGCGGCCTTTCGGGTTATGTCGATATAGGACTTGTTTTACTGTGGATATAAATACTTTTGTACGTGTTTCCGCCAACATCTTCACAAGGTCCTTTGCTGTTGTTCTGGGATTGATTTGCACTTTTTGCACCAAAGCACGTTCATCTCTAGGAGACAGAACGTGTCTCCTTCCTGAGCGGTATGACGACTGCGTGGTCCCATGGTGTTTATACTTGCATACTATTGTTTGTACAGATGAACGTGATACCTTCAGGTGTTTGGAAATTGCTCCCAAGGATGAACCAGACTTGTGGAGGTCTACAATTTTTTTTTCTGAGGTCTTGGCTGATTTCTATTGATTTTCTCATGATGTCAAGCAAAGAGGCACTGAGTTTGAAGGTAGGCCTTGAAATACATCCACAGGTACACCTCCAATTGACTCAAATGTTGTAAATTAGCCTATTAGAAGATTCTAAAGCCATGACATCATTTTCTGGAATTTTCCAAGCTGTTTAAAGGCACAGTCAACTTAGTGTATGTAAACTTCTGACCCACTGGAATTGTGATACAGTGAATTATAAGTGAAATAATCTGTCTGTAAACAATTGTTGGAAAAATGACTTGTGTCATTGTAACGGTAGTCCTCCTCCTCTTCAACCGAAAAGGAGGAGTAGTGATTCGACCAAGGCGCAGCGGGTTGTGAATACATAATTTTAATTAACAAGACGGAAAAAACACGAAACAAAATACACTTGAATGATTAACAAAATAACAAAACGGAATAGACAGACCTGGACATGGAACTTACATAAAACACGAAGAACGCACGAACAGGGAAAATAGGCTACACAAAATGACGATGTACAAAAACAAACCGAACAGTCCCGTATGGTGCGACAAACACTGACACAGGAGACAACCACCCACAACGAACACTGTGAAACAACCTACCTAAATATGACTCTCAATTAGAGGAACGCCAAACACCTGCCTCTAATTAAGAGCCATACCAGGCAACCTTTAAACCAACATAGAAACAGAAAACATATAATGCCCACCCAAACTCACGTCCTGACCAACTAACACATACAACAAACTAACAGAAATAGGTCAGGAACGTGACAGTCATGCACAAAGTAGATGTCCTAACCGACTTGCCAAAACTAGTTTGTTAACAAGACACTTGTGGAGTGGTTGAAAAACGAGTTTTATTGACTCCAACCTTAGTGTATGTAAACTTCCGACTTCAACTGTATATAGTACTGGTCAAAAGTTTGGACACACTTACTCATTCAAGGGTTTTTCTTTATTTTTACTATATCCTACATTGTAGAATAATAGTGAAGACATTCAAAACTATGAAATAACTTCTACTTCATCACAATCCCGGATCCGGGAGCACCCCCATCAGTAAAAAAGCTGACTAGCATAGCCTAGCATAGCGTCACAAGTAAATACTAGCATCTAAATATCATTAAATCACAAGTCCAAGACACCAGATGAAAGATACACATCTTGTGAATCCAGCCATCATTTCTGATTTTTAAAATGTTTTACAGGGAAGACACAATATGTAAAACTATTAGCTAACCACAATAGCAAAAGACACAACTTTTTTTTCCCACCATTTTTGTCCTGCATAGGTAGCTATCACAATTTCGACCAAATAAAGATATAAATAGCCACTAACCAAGAAACAACTTCATCAGATGACAGTCTGATAACATATTTATTGTATAGCATATGTTTTGTTAGAAAAATGTGCATATTTCAGGTATAAATCATAGTTTACCATTGCAGCCACCATCACAACTCTCACCAAAGCAACTAGAATAACTACAGAGACCAACGTGAATTACCTAAATACTCATCATAAATCATTTATGAAAAATACACAGCGTACAGCAAATGAAAGACAAAGATCTTGTGAATCCAGACAATATTTCAGATTTTTTAAGTGTTTTACAGCGAAAACACAATATAGCATTATATTAGCTTACTACAATAGCCAACCACACAACAGCATTGATTCAAGCCAACAATAGCGATAACGAATAAACCAGCAAAAGATGTTAATTTTTTCACTAACCTTCTCAAACTTCTTCAGATGACAGTCCTATAACATCATATTACACAATACATATCGAAAATGTGCATATTTAGCGGCACAAATCGTGGTTATACAATGAGAATAGTAGCCAAGCTGACAACAATATGTCGGGAGAAATCTTGGGAGATGCACCTAATCTAATCACTAACTAATCATAAACTTGACTAAAAAATACAGGTTGGACAGCAAATGAAAGATACATTAGTTCTTAATGCAATCGCTGTGTTAGATTTGTAAAATTAACGTTACTACGACATACAGCGTGCGTTAAAGCGAGACCGCACCGAAATTAATGGCGGAATATGAGTTTTACATTTTTCAACAGAACAACGAATTAACATCATAAATAGTTCTTACTTTTTGATGAGCTCCCATCAGAATCTTGGGCAAGTTGTCCTTTTTCCAAAAGAATTGTTGCTCGGTTGTAGATTGTCGCCTTCAATGTTGGAATTAGCCATGTGGGCCAGACGTGTCCAACTCCCTAGAACGCAGCACAAATAAATACCCGAAAATCGCAATATACTGATATAAACTGATATAACTCGGTTTAAAATAATAACATTATGATGTCTTTAACACCTATATCGAATAAAATCAGAGCCGGATATATCTAAGGGCTATAACGGGAGCTTTCTAGAACGCCATCCTGAGGTCTGTCTTGCGTCATGGCGAAGAGAAGAAAGGGAGGACCCCACGTTGCCAGCCCATTTATAAGGCCTCACATCTGCCTAGCAACTCCATTTCAATTCTCACTATTCACTGACATCCAGGGGAAGGCGTATGCAGTGCATCTCAACCAATAGAAGACTTGCAAATTAATAAACCGACTTCAGAACAACCTGGCATATTTCAGATTTCTCACTTGCTGACAGGAAGATTGCTCCAACTCGAGTTCTGTTTTACTCACAGATATAATTCAAACGGTTTTAGAAACTAGAGAGTGTTTTCTATCCAATAGTAATAATAATATGCATATTGTACGAGCAAGAATTGAGTACGAGGCAGTTTAATTTGGGAACGAAATTATTACAAAGTGCAAACAGCACCCCCTATTGAGAAAAGGATAACACATGGAATCATGTTGTATGTTTCATGTCACCAAGATGGCGTAGCAGTAGGACGTGTGTGTTTGTCTTTGTCTCATCCCGTATAAATAGCCAGTCTTTTTCGTATATATCTTAATCTCACTTTCTATCTATGAACTAAATATACTTTCCTGCAACCCGCCTCACCCAATGTAGTACGGATCTGCTAGTTTTATTCCTTATAACTGGAACTTCCATCAGGGGCTAGCCAGCTAACTAGCTACTAATCTTTGTTAGCCACGGCCAGCGGTCTTCACCTTTTTCTCGGTCACCAGCCAGCCTTAGCTCGGACAATACCTGCCAGTCTGCACAGTGCGATATCAATCCAGAGAATATCGGACTGCTTCTCTCTACCACATCATTACACCAGATCATCGCAGCTAGCTAGCTACAAACGAGTGGTTACTGTTAGCTAACGCCTCTGTCCCGAAACAAGCATCGGGACAGAGGCTCCTTGAGCTAGCCTCGAGCTAGGCCCATATACCCGCTAATTCTAGGGCTACAATACCTCTTTTGCCAATTGACCTGGACCCTTTATTGTCGACACGGAGCCCCGCCAATCCATCACGACTGGACTGTAGACGTGATCGCCCGATGTGGTCTCAACAGGCTATTCTGTTACGATGTCGCCGAAGAACCATCTACTAGCCCCGGCCTGCTAGCTTTTCTGAACGCTGTGTCCCCTGTTCGCCTAGCATAGTAGTGACTACCGAATGGCACTACCGAATGGCTAACTCACCTATTGCTGCTCTTTTGACCCTATGATCACTCAGCTACACAGCTGATGCCCCCTGGACTGTTTCAATAACACTGTACCTCATTTTGTTTACCTGTCGGCCCCAGCCTCGAACTCAGGTCCTGTATGTACCTAACTGACCCACTCTGCCCATTCATCGCCACTTACCCGTTGTTGTCGTAGCTCTCCTGATCAACACTTGTGATTGCTTTATGCCTCTCTAATGTCAATATGCCTTGTCTACTGCTGTCTTGGCTAGTTCTTATTGTTTTATTTCACTGTAGAGCCCACAGTCCCACTCAACATGTCTTAGATAGCTCTTTTGTCCTACCCCACACACATGCGGAGACCTCACCTGGCTTAACTGGTGCCTCCAGAGATGAAACCTCTCTCATCGTCACTCAACGCCTACGGTTACCTCCACTGTACTCACATCCTACCATACCCTTGTCTGTACATTATGCCCTGAATCTATTCTACTACGCCCAGAAATCTGCTCCTTTTATTTTCTGTTCCCAACGCACTAGACGACCAGTTCTTATAGCCTTTAGCCGCACCCTTATCCTACTCCTCCTCTGTTCCTCTGGTGACGTAGAGGATAACCCAGGCCCTGTAGCCCCCAGTTCCACTCCTATTCCCCAGGCTCTATCATTTGTTGACTTCTCTAACTGTAAAAGCCTTGGTTTCATGCATGTTAACATCAGAAGCCTCCTTCCTAAGTTTGTTTTATTCCCTGCTATAGCACACTCCGCCAACCCTGATGTCCTAGCGTGTCTGAATCCTGGCTTAGGAATGCCACCAAAAATTCTAACATTTCCATCCCCAACTACAACATTTTCCGACAAGATAGAACTGCCAAAGGGGGTGGAGTTGCAATCTACTGCAGAGATAGTCTGCAGAGTTCTGTCATGCTATCCAGGTCAGTGCCCAAACAGTTGGAGCTTCTAATTTTAAAAATCCACCTTTCCAGAAATAAGTCTCTCACTGTTGCCGCTTGTTATAGACCACCCTCAGCCCCCAGCTGTGCCCTGGACACCATATGTGAATTAATTGCCCCCCATTTATCTTCAGAGTTTGTACTGTTAGGTGACCTAAACTGGGATAAGCTTAACACCCTGGCCGTCCTAAGATCTAAGCCCTCAATCTCATACAAATGATCAAGGAACCTACCAGGTACAACCCTAAATCCATAAACACAGGCACCCTCATAGATATCATCCTGACCAACCTGCCCTCTAAATACACCTCTACTGTCTTCCACCAGGATCTCAGCAATCACTGCCTCATTGCCTGCGTCCATAATGGGTCCGCGGTCAAACAACCCCCCCTCATCACTGTCAAACGCTCCCTAAAACACTTCTGCTAGCAGGCCTTTCTAATCGACCTGGCCCGGGTATCTTGGAAGGATATTGACCTCATTCCGTCAGTAGAGGATGCCTGGTTATTCTTTAAAATTGCTTTCCTCACCATCTTAAATAAGCATGCCCCATTCAATTTAAACAAACTAAGAACAGATATAGCCCTTGGTTCACTCCAGACTTGACTGGCCTTGACCAGCACAAAAACATCCTGTGGCGTACTGCACTAGCATCAAATAGCCCCCGCGATATGCAACTTTTTAGGGAAATTAGGAACCAAGATTCACAGGCAGTTAGGAAAGCAAAGGCTAGCTTTTTCTGGGACACTGTAAAGTTCATGGAGAATAAGAGCACCTCCTCCCAGCTGCCCACTGCACAGAGGCTAGGAAACACTGTCACCACCGATAAATCTACGATAATCGAGAATTTCAACAATAATTTTTCTACGGTTGGACTTGCTTTCCACCTGGCTACCCCTACCACGGCCAACAGCTCTGCACCCCCTACATAAACTGGCCCAAGCATCCCCCACTTCTTCTTCACCCAAATCCAGATAGCTGATGTTCTGAAAGAGCTGCAGAATCTGGACCCCTACAAATCAGCTGGGCTAGACAATCTGGACCCTCCCTTGTTACAAACCCTATTACTAGCCTGTTCAACCTCTCTTTCGTATTGTCTGAGATCCCTAATGATTGGAAAGCTGCCGCGGTCATCCCCCTCTTCAAAGGGGGAGACACTCTAGACCCAAACTGTTACAGACCTATATCTATCCTGCCCTGTCTTTCTAAAGTCTTTGAAAGCCAAGTGAACAAACAGATCACCGACCATTTCGAATCCCAATGTACCTTCTCCGCTATGCAATTTGGTTTCCGAGCTGGTCATGGGTGCACCTCAGCCACGATCAAGGTCCTAAACCATATCATAACCGCCATCAATAAAAGACAATACTGTGCAGCGTCTTCATCGACCAGGCCAAGGCTTTCGACTCTGTCAATCACCGCATTCTTATCGGCAGACTCAACATCCTTGGTTTCTCTAATGACTGCTTCACCTGGTTCACCAACTACTTCTCAGATAGAGTTCAGTGTGTCAAATCGGTGGGCCTGTTGTCCGGACCTCTGGCAGTCTCTATGGGGGTGCCACAGGGTTCAATTCCAGGGCCGACTCTTTTCTCTGTATACATCAATGATGTCATTCTTGCTGCTGGGGATTCTCTGATCCACCTCTACGCAGACGACACCATTCAGTATACTTCTGGCCCTTCTTTGGACACTGTGTTAACAAACCTCCAGATGAGCTTCAATGCCATACAACACTCCTTCCGTGGCCTCCAACTGCTCTTAAATGCAAGTAAAACTAAATGCATGCTCTTCAACCGATCGCTGCCCGCACCCACCTGCCCGTCTAGCATCACTACTCTGGACGGTTCTGACTTAGAATATGTGGACAACTATAAATCCCTTGGTGTCTGGTTAGACTGTAAACTCTCCTTCCAGACTCACATTAAGCATCTCCAATCCAAAATGAAATCTAGAATCGGCTTCCTATTTCGCAACAAAGCCTCCTTCACTCATGCTGCCAAACATACTCTTGTAAAACTGACAATCCTACCGATCCTTGACTTTGGCTATGTCATTTACAAAATAGCTTTCCAACACTACTCAGCAAATTGGATGTAGTCTATCACACTGCCATCTGTTTTGTCACCAAAGACCCATATACTACCCACCACTGCGACCTGTATGCTCTCGTTGGCTGGTCCTCGCTTCATATTCATCGCCAAATCCACTGGCTCCAGGTCATCTATAAGTTTTTGCTAGGTAAAGCTCCACCTTATCTCAGCTCACTGATCACCATAGCAGCACCCACCCGTAGCACGTGCTCCAGCAGGTATTTCATTGGTCATCCCCAAAGCCAACTCCTCCGTTGGTCGCCTTTCCTTCCAGTTCTCTACTGCCAATGTCTGGAACGAATTGCAAAAATCATTGAAGCTGGAGTCTTATATCTCCCTCACTAACTTTAAGCATCAGCTGTCAGAGCAGCTTACCGATCATTGCACCTGTACACAGCCCATCTGTAAATAGCCTACCCAATTACCTCATCCCCATATTGTTATTTATTTTTGCACCCCAGTATCTCTACTTGCACATTCATCATCTGCACATCTATCACTCCAGTGTTAATGCTAAATTGTAATTATTTCGCCACTGTGACCTATTTATTGCCTTACCTCCCTAATCTCACTACATTTGCACACACTGTATTTAGATTTTTATATTGTGTTATTGACTGTACATTTGTTAATCCCAAGTGTAACTCTGTGTTGTTTGTGTGGCACTGCTTTGCTTTACCTTGGGCAGGTCGCAGTTGTAAATGAGAACTTGTTCTCTACTGGCCTACCTGGTTCAATAAAGGTGAAATATATATTTTTTAAGTAACCAAAAAAGTGTTAAACAAATCAGAATATTTTATATTCTACATTCTTCTGGTAGCCACTCAACCGGTTTCATGAGATAGTCACCTGGAATGCATTTAAATTAACAGGTGTGCCTTGTTAAAAGTTAATTTGTGGAATTTCTTTCCTTAATGCGTTTGAGCCAATCAGTTGTGTTGTGACAAGGTAGGGGTGGTATACAGAAGAAATCCCTATTTGGTAAAAGACCAAGTCCATATTATAGCAAGAACAGATCAAATAAGCAAAGAGAAATGACAGTCCATCATTACTTTAAGACATGGAGGTCAGTCAATGCGGAAAATGTCAAGAACTATGATGAAACTGGCTCTCATGAGGACCGCCAAAGAAAAGGATGACCCAGAGTTACTTCTGCTGCAGATGATCATTTACCAGTCTCAGAAATTGCAGCCCAAATAAATGCTTCACAGAGTTCCTGTAACAGACACATCTCAACATCAACTGTTCAGAGGAGACTAAAAAGAAACCACTACTAAAGGACACCAATAATAAGAAGAGACTTGTTTGGGCCAGGAAACACGAGCAATGGACATTAGACACGTGGATATCTGTCCTTTGGTCTGACGAATCCAAATTTGAGATATTTGGTTCCAACCACCGTGTCTTTGTGAGACGCAAAGTAGGTGAACAGATGATCTCTCCATGTGTGGTTCCCACCGTGAAGCATGGAGGAGGAGGTGTGATGGTGTGGGGGTGCTTTGCTGGTGACACTGTCTGTGATTTATTTAGAATTCAAGGCACACTTAACCAGCATGGCTATACACAGCATTCTGCAGCGATACGGCATCCCATCTGGTTTGCGCTTGGTGGGACTATCATTTGTTTTTCAACAGGACAACGACCCAAAACACAGCTCCAGGCTGTGTACGGGATATTTGATCAAAAAGGAGAATGATGGAGTGCTGCATTAGATGACCTGGCCATGACAATCACCCAACCTCAACCCAATTGAGATGGTTTGGGATGAGTTGGACCGCAGAGTGAAGGAAATCAGCCAACAAGTGCCTAGCATATGTGGGAACTCCTTCAAGATTGTTGGAAAAGCATTCCAGATGAAGCTGGTTGAGAGAATTACAAGATTGTGAAAAGCTGTCATCAAGGCAAATGGTGGCTACTTTGAATAATCAAAAATCTAAAATATTTTTTGAGTTGTTTATTAACACCCTACTACATGATTCCATATGTGTTATTTCATAGTTTTGATGTTTTCACTATTATTCTACAATGTAGAAAATAGTATAAAATAATAAAGAAAAACCCTTAAATGAGTAGGTGTTCTAAAACTTTTGACCGGTAGTGTATATATAGATATCTCTTTTTGTGGCTCTGGTATTTCCCACCTTTGTGTCAAAAATGGAGGGATAGCCAGAATTCATTCTCTCTTCTTCAATATATATATATATCTGTTTTATTTTCTTCTCCTAAACTGTACACACAGGCTACCCTGGTGCAGTGAGAAAAAAAAGTTAGAATATAAATGAATAGTTCCTGAGTATATTATTTTGAATCTATGACCAATTCATTTTTTCTTTTTTTTCTTTTTCTTTTTTTCTCACCAACTAGAAGAGAGTCGACCAACAAAGTAGCGAGAACAGGAATTTTAAAGACCATTCATCTCAAAAATTCATCACACCCTTTTCACTTTACAGAGCCCTGTGGACCCTGGTCAAACGTAGTGCACTCTATAGGGAATAGGGTGCCGTTTGGGACACAACCTATCTCTCCTGTACACACACCAGCCGTGTCATAAGCAGTCATGCAGGAAGTGCATTACTTACTGCAGTCAGCCTCCCCAAAGCCTGTGGGAGTATAAATTAGCCTGTTTATACTCCCCACTGACTGACAGCTGTTCCTCCCAAACACTGTCTTCCTATATCACACACACACACACACACACACACACACACACACACACACACACACACACACACACACACACACACACACACACACACACCTCCACCCCCTGCTCTGAGTCTCAGGCCCCCTAGAGAATAAATCTGCAATCAACTGGGCCTAAAAATAGCTCTGGCACACTCCACTGCTGCCAATGCACCCTGCCCTTCCCACTGAGCCACTGAAATACACACACACACTCTCTGCCCACCAGTTTGCCTCTGAGTCTACACACCCATACCCAGCAGTACTCTTCTCAGCCCGTCCCTAGTAGGCTAGCAACTGTAGCACCAGACCAAATTAGTGCTAGCCTCATGCTAACATTTCTATTGTGGAAATCAATGTAAGCATTAGCTAAATGAACTGTAAAGTGGGCTACATCTCAGCTGAACCAGCCACTAGACTGGGTAATTAATGTGGACTACGTGTTAACCGTGTTAGCGAAATTAGCTGCTCCATCTAAATCCTTGTGTCACATCCATTGAAACCGACTGGGAATGCTACGCTAAGCTAACACTCCATCTTTTATTGGTTTTGATGTCACAGTCGGCCTAATAAGCTCATTAGTCACTCTGCTTAATGAGGTGTGGTATTTAAAGAGATATCCGCTGGGGAGGGGGTGGACCCGTTCTTCTGGGAAACAAACGCAACAGACACTGATGCAATACGTTTTGGTGAGGGAGGGTTCTTGAAGTCCACAGATGAAAAGAAATGTATAGACGGCATTCCAGAAATATAAGAAAAGACCATAAAGAGGTGTAACTTGGTGGTCCGGCATAAGATTTTAAGCCTTCGTCACTCCCTCTATCACACCCTAATATATTCTATATTACTGATTATTTACATGTAATATGATTCAAAATGATTCATTTATAGTAACTGATGAATAGGCCTATAGTGCTTTTCATTCACAGACAAATCTTCACATGTATGAGTCTAGCATTTACTGCAGTGCAATATAGCTAGCTACATCACAGTACAGAAAAGCCTCTATCAAAGTACCAAGTGTACACACAGCAGTGTTCTAGAATATTGGGCCCGTTGGCGAAGCTCAAGCTGTTTCTCCAACTGTCAACACATTCGAATGAATAGAGGACGCGTACCGGAGCTGCGTTGGTTGGGACGTTAGGGCTGTGCGTCCCCCGTGGATGATGGTCTCAGAGCCGCGTAGCTATGTCACAGTGGGACACCGGATTATCGTGTCTCAGTGACTATGAATTACGCTTAACACCCTATGTCAGGGGTACTCAACTCTCACCCGACAAGGTCCGGAGCTTGCTGGTTTCCTGTTCTACCTGATAATTAATTGCACACACCTGGTCTAAACCAGTCCCTAATTTGAGGCGAACAATACAAGAATACAGTGGAACTGGCTTGGAGGTCCAGATTTTCCATCTCTAGGTGATGGATATGCAACCCCCCTCAGCCATCCTGGCCTTTTTCCCTTCTGCTATGTGCCCGCGAGTCTGGACTGGGTTTCGTAAAATCAGGAATTGAGAAAAGCCATCCCCTGACTGACGGAGGCACTGCCGGGATGATACGTATGGACATGGAGCTTACACACAGGCCAGGACAGCCTCTGATTCGTCCATGCTAAATCCTCGCTACTCAGAGGTCAGGGGTAGCTGATAAAGGGATTTACACCATTAAAGCTACATTCTGGGATTTGAAGGTGAAAAAATACGTCAAGAATTGAAATGACCACTGAACAGCTTCCCAAATCCCAGACTTTAGCTTTAAAGAGTGTTCCGCTCTTTCGTTGGACAATTGAAATCTTAGAATTGAACACTTATCCCCTCTTTTTTTGACATCCAGATTTTTTTCTTTGGGTATGATCCTTTTCGCAGGGTTGTCCCTATTCGTGAATCAGCAAGAAATAAATCAATGCCACCAACCTGTATTTCAAAAAGAAAAGAAGAGAATTGAGCAAAAGAAAATCTAAGTATATGCAGTCTATATTTACAAAATCTATGTGAAATCCACAATTGCCACGTTTTTTGTCTTTAGGTCGTGTTGTGTGATGATAGGTTTGGTGCGCTGATTTCCACCAACAAACTGTTAAAGTGGCTGTTGTGAAAAAGGTCATATTGATTTATTGATGAGCCAGGCTGTTACCACATTTGTTGGGGGAGAATTGATCTGTTTAATGGATCAATTGAACCAAATCGCTAACAGGTCACAACGTCTTTGTCTCACCAGGTGACTTGGCCGTGTGTGTGTATGTGTGAGCGTATTTCTGTTCGTGTGTATGTGCGCGCGTGCTCACTTGTGATCATTCGTTAGTGCGTGAGTGTGCATGTGCGCACACCCGCATGGTGTGTGTGTGTGTGTGTGTGTGTGTGTGTGTGTGTGTGTGTGTGTGTGTGTGTGTGTGTGTGTGTGTGTGTGTGTGTGTGTGTGTGTGTGTGTGTGTGTGTGTGTGTGTGTGTGTGTGTGTGTGTGTGTGTGTGTGTGTGGTTACCGTGGTGCTCCTGGACCCCTGACCTTTCCATGTCCTGATAGCCTCCCCTGGGACAGGGGGAGTAGAGGAGGTGGGACTTTGTTTTTCTACAGGAGCTGAAGTAGATGTCACCAGTTCACCAGCTGAGAGAGAGGCTTGATGAGGGGGAAAGGACATGCTTCTCACCGCTGTTTCAAAATGGCCGCTATTTTGACAGGTGCTATTGTCATAGACTCAGCCGCGAAACTGAACGTTTTTCTGTTTTTACATGGATCTAAATTCAGTTCATTTTATGGCTTTCGGAGTTGTTAGGTGACATCAAATTGTCATTGTTACCTTATTTGGGGATTTTATTTCATTTTGTGGAAATTCAGTATTACAGTCGCAATATACAAAGCTTCACCTTTTCAGAAGAACAATACAATTTCACAGAAACAGGCACTTGCCCACACTGGCACACACACACCTACACACACACATGTGTGCAGACCTACACACACACACTGTGTGTATTTTCTCCCTCTGAAAGCAGACCAGTGTTGATGGCAGATTTAATTGTCCGGGCCAAAGGGCAATGTAAACTGCACGCCTCACAGACAATAACTGCTAGTGTTACCAGGCAGCACAATGTGTTAATGGAGAGAGGGGGGGGGGGGGGGGGGGAAGAGAAAGGGGATGAGATCGAGAGAGACCGAGAGAAACCTAGATAGAGAGAGGAGCGGTGACTCTGTCGCTTCCGACCCGCAAACCGCATCGCCTTTCCCCCCTCCTCTGCCCCCTCTTCTCTCCATCACACGCCCACCATTTACTCATCCATCACTATCACCCCTCGCTCTCCTCTCCCTCCATCTTCCATCTCCGCCTAGCCAATTTACTGTCTCTCATTTTTCTCTCCTCCTCCTCCTTCTCCTCCTCCTCCACTGCCATTTTGCTTTTGTCCTCCTCCATCCCCCTCACGCACTCTCTCTCTCTCTCTCTTTTCTCTCTCTCTCTCTCTTTTCGCTCTCTCTTTTTGTCTCTGCCCATGTATTCTACCCGTCTTTATTCTGAGAGGGTTTATAACAACGAATGGCAACTGTGGTTGTGATGGAGTGTGTGTGTGTGTGTGTGTGTGTGTTATGGTGTGCGCCTGTGCATGTGTACGTACCTGTGTGTGCGTGTGCGTGGACATGTATACCCCTGGTAATAAGAACTGAAAGCTACAAAAAAACAAATACAGAACCCAGCCTGGTGCCATCTGTCCCCCCAAACCTGATACACACACACACACACACACACACACACCAAAACGACACAAGCCAAAGAGAACATGGTGCATATAGATAGCACTGTAAGGCCTTTTCCGAATGGCTTTATATGCAAGCCAGAGCCCGCATACACACACAGACACACACACAAACACTAACACTATTTAAGAGTATTAGTTACGACTGTATGGTATAACATCGTGCCCCCAGTCCCCCTCCAGTACTCCCACCTCCACACACACACACACACACTTACACACACACACACACACACACACACACACAAACACACACACACACACACACATATACACACACATACACACACACCCCTCCTCATCCATGGTCCCCAGGCTCCCTTTGCCACTCATTAACCCTGTCACGTTTACGGTTATGAATTAAATGATTCCAGCGATGCATCTCCACGCATGTGGGACATCCCCCCCCCCCTCACCACCACAACCTCCCTAGCCTGGGGACAAACAGAGGGTCGTCTACCCCTGTAGCCCTCCTGTCATTACCAGCACGGTGGTCCCTATCCGCCCCGCCGTTGTTTTAGTACGGAGACACGGGGCCAAGGCCAAGGTGATCACATGGTCTCACAGGGGTCTCTTTGGATGGGCTCTGTTTAAATGTGGTCGATAAACTGCAAATTAACATAAGTATGGTTCATATTTGTGCAGCGTATTGGAAGCATTGTAAAAAATAAAAAAAACACTTGGTGGTAGAATAAGAATTGTAGGGTGGTTACAGTGTTATACTTGTATACATTTAAATCTCCGTGGTTACTATAATGTAACACGGTTAAGTATTGTCTAAAACGGATTACTCTGAAATACAACAGTGCTACAATAGAGCCAAGTTGTCTGTTTCAGAAAGGTCAAATAGGGGGTGCTTGTACCTGTCCTGTTTCACACAAGTGTTTGGTGTGAAATGGAAATGTGTTTTTGCATATCTCATTCCCCCTGAGACACCCTCCACGAACAGGGATTTTTTATTTTTTATTTATAAAGACAATCCAAGCCCCACATTTCAAGAAAACCCAGATCATATTTTAAATCTCCCTCTATTTTGCAAGAGCAGTGTGTGTGTGTGTGTGTGTGTGTGTGTGTGTGTGTGTGTATGTGTGTGTGTGTGTGTGTGTGTGTGTGTGTGTGTGTGTGTGTGTGTGTGTGTGTGTGTGTGTGTGTGTGTGTGTGTGTGTGTGTGTGTGTGTGTTCGCGCGTGCGTGCGGCAGCTGTGCGATCCTCAGTCAAATGTTACCCTCCGCCTCAGTAGTAAATTTGTGCTTTCCAACACGTGTTAAGGTAATGGCTCTAATACGCTCACAAATCGACATCACCCCACCCTCAGCAGCAGTGTTACATAAAAAAAGAGAGGGAGGGAGGGAGTATGTGCGTGTGAGAGGGGGAAAGAGGGAAAGATAGAGCTTTTGTGTGAGAAAGAGAGAGTCTTGTAATACGTGTCAGGTGATGTGGTTGTCTGCCAACAGTCAAGCCTGTCTTATCTAGGGGACGTAACTGAATCGGCCTATCTGCCTGTCCCTCTTTATAGCGTTTATGTGTGCTTTATTCCACTCTCATTATCTGACTGATAACTACCCTGGTACCTGTGTGATCTATCTCGCTCAAGGATATGGAAACATGTGGGAGTGTGTGTATGTGAATGTGGGTGGGGGAAATCGGTTGGAATTGGCAGTAAGGTGGGGTTGGTGTGTGTGTGTGTGCGTGTGTGTGTGCAGGGATGGGCAAAAATGTCAAAATACAATAAGAATATACAGATACAAAATACCATAAAGATCCATGTTTCAAAATAACCAACAAAACACATCTGTTTTGTAACGTATTTAGCTGAAGCACATTTGCAAGTAGCCGGCCCGAACAGCAACAACATTCTCAGTAACAGTTACAATTTTTTTTTACTTGCTATGACTGTGGTATGTTGTTGTTTCCCTACCTTAGTTGATCAAGTCCGTCTGGATAAGACTGTCTGCTAAATGACCAAATTGTAAATATATATGTGAAAAGGAACATACCAATGCACACTGGGTATTATTGGCCTTGTTTCGGGGCGGAGCTCATTAGAATAACACTCAGCATGCTTTGCAATTGTTCATTTTTATGCATAGGTATATTTAGTTACTTCACTCTCTTATCACAGATGTCTGATACCAATGCAGGGTGAAAGGGGGACCACATAAGGTGAACAGCTATTTTTTTTTTTTAAATGGTATAGAAAAGTATTTGTATTTTGAAAATAAGAAATATATTGGAGTGTAGTTCATCCCAGTGTAATTCAAATGACAAAATACTTATTTCAAATACATGTAATAGAAATACTGCCCATCTCTAAGTGCGTGTGCATGTGTGTGTGGGAGTGTGTGTGTGTGTTTGTGATTTGGTTTTAATATCCTTGAGGGGAACAGAAACAAGGAAACTTGGTGGATACATTTCGCTGGTACACACAAGAAAAATAGCTTTTTTAAGCTCGGGTTTAGGGTTACAATTAGGGTAGGGTTTAGGGTTAGGAGTTAGGTTTAGTTTTAGGGTTAGGGTTAGGCTTAGTTTTAGTTTTAGGGATTTGGGGTTAGGGTTAAGGTTAGGTTAGGTTAAGGATTAGGGGTTAGGGAAAATAGGATTTTGAATGAGAATTAGAAGAAGACAAAAATATATGTTACCAATTGAACGACATCTATTGCAGGATAAATCAATGTTAAAGTTTACATAGCTGGCCATATATGGATGTAAAATGTTGCTTTAAGGGTTGGTTATGTAGGCTTCTTCAAACCCATCGCTTTCTACTACATAATAATACGATTCAATTATATATGTACGTTGAAATCCAAAGTCTATCAGAATTCCAGTCATTCCAATAAATGTTATACCCCTTGATCTTCGAGAATAGGACTTGGAAATATGGAAGTATAGATTAGACAAATTGTTTACCTGAGCATGACCCCAAAACAAAGGACTTATTAGCCAGCCTTTCTCTGTTGTTTATGACTTTGTTGTCATGGGGGACTGATTGTTGCTCATTGATTCGAGTTGAAAAACAAATGATACGCTCATGGAATGGCATGCTTTGAGCACTACTGAAAAGTGCTATTTACATGTGAAAAATGAATGCCATAGGCTGCATTTGCTATAGGCCTATTGTTGACCTTTTTGTTGGTGACACTTTGATATATTGATAATATGCAGCTGTTTAAAGGGCAAATCCACAGATGAAACAACAACAAAACGGCCACCCCGCCTCTGTTTTGGTAAAAAGCTGAGGGATGGGCCTGGAGAAATCGAACGACTCTCAGATGAATAGACAGAGCTATGGATGCAAGGACTGACCAGCCATGATATCAACATGAGTGTTTTAACCATGTTATGAGGCTATACAGTGTTTGTTTACATTTACAATGTTTACAAACATTGAAGGGAAAACAAGCTTATATTTTGGGTTCTCATGGAGTGTGACAGTTGAACTAAGCCCGTGAGGGATTTCTAAGTTATATTCTTCAAGAATGATTGGATATATATATTAATTTGAGCATGTGGACATTAGGCCTATGGATTTTTTTAAATTTTTATCAGCATAAATTAGATTAGGTTCAAATACACATTTAGATATATAAACAGCCATCCACAACAAGCACAATCCGTAAGGCGCAAATAGCTAAGTGACAGAGCAGCAGTGCGATTCACGTCAATGCACTATGTAGATATACAAAAATAAGTGATATCCGTATCGCCGTAGACCACACCACTGCTGTCATCCTTACCTCCAAGCGTTTATTCAAGTTGGATAATCTTTGGATGCCGACAGCAGTCAAACCATTGGAAGACATAGTTTGGACTGTAGTTTACAAAAGCCTAGTCCTGCTCTTTTCCCACAATCCATCAAACACATTTGGTGTCATCATTGTGACATCATTGTGATCATTGTGACATCAGACTCGCTCAGGTGGAACAAACTTAAACTTGAGCCTTTTTTCAATGCTGATTTGAATCGCATTGAGAAAACAGAGAAGTGTCAAAGATTTTTTTTCTCGCAAACATCCTTTCTGAATTGAAAAGTAATCCTTGAAGTAATCACCTAGTTTTCAAAAGTATCTAATCTGATTGCAATATTTTTTCTTTTTTGCAATCCCTTACATGTAGCAGATTACATGTAATCCATTACTCCCCAACCCTGCGTGTGCGTGTTTGTTTGCGCATGTGTGTGTATGGGCGTGTCAGTCTGTGTGTGTGTGTGTATATGTGGAGTGCGCGTAAGTGGCTGTACATGTCAAACGTGCCCATTGACTGAGCCCGCTGCTGTTAACCTGTGTGTCTGCCTCATTAAGGCCCATATCCCTGTTGCCATGGCTGTCTATTAGGGAAGCGAGAATAAAGGGAGATTTGCATGTGAAAGCCTCTCTCTCTCTCTTTTTCTCTCTCTCTCTCTCTCTTTCTCTCTCTCTCTCTCTATTTCATTCTCTTTCTCTCTCTCGCTCTCTCAATCTCTCTCTCTCTCTATTTCCTTCTCTCTCTCGCTCTGTTTACTGATGGGAGGAGGAGACAGCCCATCTCACTTAAGCCGAGTGAGGAGCTAATAGCTAGGAAGGGTCACACACACACTCACACAAACACACACACATACACACACAAACACACACAGATACACACACAAACACACACACACACATACACGCACACATACACACACAAACACACACACATACACCCTCTTATTTTGCAGTCTCAGCTGCAAAATAACCCTAACCTTTTGAGGGCTAGTGAAAGATGCTCTGAGCACAAGAAGAGGCCATTGCAATAGATTGCTAAAAGCCCTGTACTTGACCACAGGACTGAAATAAGACACCACAAACAATGATAAGCAGCTCCTCTTGAGACAGGCAATGCACTTTTAGAAAAAAGGTGCTATCTAGAACCTAAAATGGAGAACCCTTTGAAGAACCATGGTTGGTTCCAGGTAGAACCCTTTTGGTTCCAAGTTGTACTGTTTTGGGTTCCTTGTAGAACCCTTTCCACAGAGGGCTCTACATGGAACCCAAAATGGTTTTATCTGGAACCGAAAAGGGTTTTAGCTGGAACCAAAAAGGGTTCTCCTATGGGGGACAGCCAAAGAACCCATTTGGAACCCTTTTTTCTAAGAGTGTGGTGTCCATACTCAACATGTTCAGCACGTAAACACGGTTGTCTTTGATGGGCCACGTGTGAAGTGGTCTGTGTATACCACAAGCATTTGTTTCCCTTTCCGTACTTTTTTGTGAGAGTGTATTTTTATGGATAGGTACACTCTTAGAAAAAAGGGTTCTTCGGCTGTCCCCATAGGATAACTTTTTTTGGTTCCAGGTTGAACCATTTTTGGTTCCAGGTAGAACCCTTTTAGAGTTCCATGTAGAACTCTCTGTGGAAAGGGTTCTACATGGAACCCCAAAAAGTTCTATGTGAAACCAAAAACGGTTCTTCAAAGGGCTCTCCTATGGGTACAGCCGAAGAACCATTTTAGGTTCTAGATAGCAACTTGTCTATATCTGTATCTAGACAATATATTTCTATCCATGTGAAACCACAATAAATGTCAAGTCTTGAAATAAGGTCTCATCGACTGAAGCGTTTACGAAATCAACATTTCAGAGGTGAACGACACGTCAGACTTATATATATATATAGATGAGGAAGTAAACTGTGGGGTTTTTATTCCCGGCAACACAAGGAAATACAGTGTTGTTTACACTGAAGTGGCTCTCTACATCTAACAGAAAACATCCCTGTACACGTGGTACATGTGTTCGTTTAAAAATCGTTCATGTTTAATATACAGTGGTTGTCCTTCACAGTCAAGAAGTGGTTTCTCTGTTAGCACTATACAGTTCATATCCATTTCAAATCTTCCACATGTTTTAGAATATAGACAGTGTTGCAGTCAAGAAGGGGTTTCTGTGTTTAGTATATAACGGGTTGTGGTCGACCATGTGCAGTCCAAGGTTGAGCTGCATTATGCAGCCTGTGGCAGCTGGCCCTCTCCTCCTGCTCCTCCTCTCCCTCTCGCTTCTCTCCCGCTCCCAACTTTAATTAACTACACACATGACCCCAGAGAGAGGAGGGCAGAGGGAGAGAGGGAAAGAAAACAAAAATATTTTGCTCTGACTGAAAAAGGAACCTGGTTTCAGTAACAGGAAGTGTGTGTGTGTGTGTGTGTGTGTGTGTGTGTGTGTGTGTGTGTGTGTGTGTGTGTGTGTGTGTGTGTGTGTGTGTGTGTGTGTGTGTGTGTGTGTGTGTGTGTGTGTGTGTGTGTGTGTGTGTGTAGTGCCCATCGCCTTGGACCTGGAGGATGAGGTGACTCACCACTCCTGTCTGACTCACCCGCTGGCAGGGAGGGAGGGAGGGAGGGAGGGAGGGAGGGAAGAGAGGATAGAAATGAACTAAGTTTACTGTAGACCAGTACTTTTCCAGTGAAATGTGTGTGTGTGTGTGTGTGTGTGTGTTGCACATGTATCAGCTCACAAGCCCATCTCCAGTGTCACTGTGATCCGAACACCTGCTGCTCTCTGAACAAAACACACTCACACTGTCTTTACACACTGAGCATCAAAACATTCTGTCCTCCTAGAGGAGGGAACACCAAACACACAAAATCCATCTCAAGCATTTTGCCAAGATCACAGTTCACTACCCTCTCTATATCCCCTGTCTGTCTTCCCACATATCTTATCAGATCACTCACTTGCCTTTGGTATCTCTTAACCAATGTAGCTTCAAACATAGTCAGCAGACGTCTTCGTTGGGGTGTGGTGATACGCCTGTGATAAATTTTAAAAAGTCACCATTGTGGAGTTTTATCACAGCCATGCTGGTTTGATTTCCATAAGAATCTGTTCAGCTCATGCTGAGTGTCTGGTCTGATCACACTTGTCTCTCACTTCCTCTCTTTTTTATGGCGAGAGAGAGAGAGAGAGAGAGAGAGAGAGAGAGAGAGAGAGAGAGAGAGAGAGAGAGAGAGAAGCATTCATGCTGCTGAAGCACACAGAAACACACACACCTGTCCGTCCCAGCAGTATGAGTTTCTCAGAATGCCAGGAACATACCCCTTATTAAAGGAACAGAGATCTACTCAAAACTCCCCTACACACACTCCTCTCCGCTGGTTAGAGCTGTCACGTTTGGCTGCACCTGAAGTGCATCAGAAAGGAGTTGTGATTGTACTGTTCTCTGCTTCACACACTCCACCGCCCAGAAAGACTCATACAATATGAATAGACTACATTACTTTATCTATGATTCAGTTACCATAACCGACTGGACTCTACAGTCATTCTAGCTTCATTCATACCCATTCATTTCAGGGCTCTGTAGTCTTTACTGCTGTGAGTATTGAGGTAACAATAATTCAGTGGGTGGATGGTGGGGAGGAAAGGAGCTGACTTTCCGCATGCCAAGGTGTCATAAGCTTGGGGATGATGACTCACATGTTCCCCTGCATGGGTGGCACCTGAGTGGGAACTTCCAATAACTGTTTGTCCTATGACTGTGTGTACCAGTAACACAGTGACATGTTTACATTTTGGACATGTTCTCTCTGTGCATACATCTCTCAATTGTGTTCGCTCTATTCATTATATTTCTATCCGCAAAGTTACTGAACGTTTAGATAGAAATATATTACCTAGAACAGAAATACATTTCTATCCTAGAGAAAGGGGAATTGTGTTCGCTCTATTCATTATATTTATTTTCGCGAACTTACTGAACGTCCAGATAGAAATGTGGAACAGTTGATGGCCTCAGGTTTGGCACTTAGGTGGAAGATAATAAGCAATACCTCAGTGGAGTCACATCTGTGAATTGACAGTTTCCTACTTAGCCACTCATTTTTATTTATTTTTTCCCCCCACCTTTATTTAACCAGGTAAGCTAGTTGAGAACAAGCAAGACACAAAAGTGGCCTCTTTAAGTGTGAATCTACTGTAACGGTTGTTCTCCTCCTCTTCGTCCGAAGAGGAGGAGTAGGGATTGGACCAAAGCGCAGCGTTGTTATATGACATACTGAAGTTTATTAAAGTAAGACGAAACACAAAACACTTTAACAGACTACAAAACAAATAAACGATGTAGACAGACCTGACTTGAGAACTTACAAACTACGAAGAACGCACGAACAGGAACAGACTACATATACGAAACGACAAACGAAACAGTCCCGTGTGGTAGACATACAGACACGGAAGACAACCACCCACAACAAACAATGTGAAACAACCTACCTATATATGGTTCTCAATCAGAGGAAAACGTAAAACACCTGCCTCTGATTGAGAGCCATACAAGGTCAATTAAACCTGACACTTAACATAGAACAAACAACACAGACTGCCCACCCAGCTCACGTCCTGACCCACTAAACACAACTATACAAAAGGAAAACAAGGTCAGGAACGTGACATCTACGAGTTGAATGCCCTTCACACATGGTAAAGCACTGTGGCATCCTCAGATAAGAATCGTTAATTTTAAGCATTATTTCCATTAACTACATCTAATTAGTTCATTATATATTTGATAGCTTTTAAACACATCCCTCCGCAGCACTGATTGTAATCATTTGAGCTAAACAACAAGGTGAGTGTGAGTGTGAGTGTGCGTGTGTGTGTGTATATACCAGCAGTAGAGTAGCGCATCCTGGGGTGGGGCGGTGGTGACACCCTGATGTATTGCAGGGCCTTGAGCCCTGGCCATGGGTGGAGGAGAGTAGGAAGAGAAGAGAGGAGACTGGAAGAGCGGCAGAGAGAGGAGTGGGGGAATAATGTTGCTCTGTGCAGTTTCATCTGACATCACACCTTTCTCCTCTTCTTTTACCTCTCTTATCCTCCTGGTCGTCTTCCTCCCCCTTTCCCTTCCCCCTTTTACACTTTTATCCATTTTCTACCTCTGCTTTTGGTCATGATATTCATCATTTCCCAGCCTCCAGACACATTCATAATTTGAGTACCAAATGGCACCCTATTCCCCATATAATGTGATACTTTTGACCAGGACCCATAGGGCTCTGTTCAAAAGTAGTGAACAAGAAATAGGGTGCTGTTTGGGACGGAACCATGAAATACAGTTATTTTTCAGTTTTGTGCCATTTTCAAAAGCACTTGGTACATTTTCACAACTCTAAACACAAAAATCGAAACATATTATCAAAATGGCTCCTGTTTTAAAACTCTAAGCACAACAAACAAATTCACAAAGTAACTTGTTCACTGCACCAAATCGCTCTTTCAATTTGGATACATCTTCAATCTAAGTATCTGCTTTTCAGAATGCAATGTTCACTTTACTTTTGATATGTTTTTCTTGCCATTTGTTAACAATACAATTAACTATCACTTAATCAAAATGCTCAATGTGCCTTTTTTTTAATCAATTTGGTGCAATTTTCTGTCACGTTCCTGACCTATTTCCGTTAGTTTGTTGTATGTGTTAGTTGGTCAGGACGTGAGTTTGGGTGGGCATTCTATGTTGGTTTAAGGGTTGCCTGGTATGGCTCTCAATTAGAGGCAGGTGTTTGGCGTTCCTCTAATTGAGAGTCATATTTAGGTAGGTTGTTTCACAGTGTTCGTTGTGGGTGGTTGTCTCCTGTGTCAGTGTTTGTCGTTCTTTTGTGTAGTCTATTTTCCCTGTTCGTGCGTTCTTCGTGTTTTATGTAAGTTCGTATAATTCAGGTCTGTCTACACATTAGTTTTGTTATTTTGTTAGTTTATTTCAAGTATAGTTCGTTTTCTGTCTTGGTTGTTTTGTCGTGTCTTTATTAAATATGTCATTTCACAACGCTGCGCCTTGGTTCAATAACTACTCCTCCTTTTCGGTTGAAGAGGAGGAGGACAACCGTTACATTTTCACAAATATGTGGTACATTTTCCTAACTCTAAGCACAAAAATCTAAACATATCATAAAAATGGCTCGTGTTCCAAAACTCTAAGCACATTTTCAATTAACTGAGTACAACAAACAAATTCACAAAGTCACTTGTTCACTGCACCAAGCCACTCTTTTAATCAGTAGCGTAGACAGAAATTTGTTGGTGGGTGGGTCTGCAGAAATCTTGGTGGGCCCCCCCAAAGAATTGCTAACTTCCTGCAATTCTACACATTTTGCCATGGGGCAAAGAGACAAATTTGCAGTTTTATAGCTAATCTCATGCTCTTCTACATATTTTGCCATGAGACTGAGAGAACATTTTGCATTTTTAAAGCTAATTAAAGCTCAAATATAGGTGTGTTGACTCTAATAAAGGCACTGGATTATGAGCTGTGTTTTTTGCTAAATGAACAAATAAAGTAGGCAATGGCAGGAAGCATATAGCCATAGAAGCACAGTGACAGATGCCTCAAGGTGGTCATGTTTGGGGCATATTGGGGGTGTGGCTTTTAGTTAGTTCTTTTTGACCACCCATCCCATGAGAATGGACAAATAATGTCCTGGTTGGAGCACTAATTGGGTGGGCCTGGCTCCCCAGTAGCTGGGCCCAGACCCAGGCCCACCCAACCTGTGCCTACGTGGTTGCTTTCAATTTGGGTACATATTCAATCTAAGTATCTGCTTTTCAAAATGCAATATTCACCATTTTTATTCGATTTTCTTGTCATTCGTTAACAATACAATTAACTATAACTTAATCAAAATGCTCAAAACGAATAAGTGTTGAACCAAAATGATGTTGTGCCTAGTTAAAATATATAGTTTGATAGCTTCTTCCGAGTCCCCAATAACCTGATGTTCAGGTTTTCAAGGGAAATGGAAAGAGAGACGCAACTTTCGATTTTTTGGACATGAACATTTTAACTCCTCCACATTTATTGGATTGTTTGAACAGTGTGGAAAATAAACTCCCACGGCCATTTTATTTTCTTCTTCTTGTCAAGACCAGTATGTAGGGGATCTAGTTTCAGGCATTTTGTTTACGCCTGATACGTTAGATTCATGGTTTGGCAACATCTGAACACGGTACATTTTCATATTTATACCTCATAAATGTATCCATTTGACATCAATAGGTCAAAGTGGAAAGAGTCACTCTATGTGCAACAATTTGGAATTACAGTGCCTTCAGAAAGTGTTCACACCCCTTGACGTTTTCAACAGTTTGTTGTGTTACAGCCTGAATTTCAAATGCAATAAACTGAGATTTTTTCATTAATTACAAATGAAAAGCTGAAATGTCTTGAGTCAATAAATATTGGACCTCTTTGTTATGGCAAGCCTAAATAAGTCAACATTTGCTTAACAAGTAACATAATAAGTTGCATGGACTCACTCTGTGTGCATAATAGTGTTTAACATTCTTTTTTTATGACTACCTCATCTCTGTACCCCACACATACAATTATCTGTAAGATCCCTCAGTCAAACAGTGAATTTCAAACACAGATTCAACCACAAAGACAAGGCTTTTCAATGCCTCGCAAAGAAGGGCACCTATTGGAAGATAGGTAAAAAAAAATGTTTTTAAAAAACAGACATATCCCTTTGAGTATGGTGAAGTTGTTAATTACACTTTGGATAGTGTATCAATACACCCAGTCACTACAAAGATACAGGCATCCTTCTTAACTCAGTTGCCGGAGAGGAAGGAAACCACTCAGGGATTTCACCATGAGGCCAATGGTGATCTTAAAAAGGTTACAGAGTTTAATGGTTGTGACAGGAGAAAAGTGAGGATGGATCAATAACATTGTAGTTACTCCACAGTACTAACCTAATTGACAGAGTGAAAAGAAGGAAGCCTGTACAGAATAAAAATGTTCCAAAACATACATCCTGTTTGCAACAAGTCACTAACGTAATACTGAAAATAATGTGGCAAAGCAATTACCTTCTTGTCCTGAATACAAAGTGTTATGTTTGGGGCAAATGCAATACAACACATTACTGAGTACCACTCTACAAATGTTCAAGCTTAGTGGTGGCTGCATCATGCTATGGGTATGCTTGTAATCGTTAAGGACTGAGGAGTTTTTCAGGATAAAAAAGAAACTGAATGGAGCTAAGCAAAGGCAAAATCCTAGAGGAAAATCTGGTTTGGTCTGCTTTCCACCAGACGCTGGGAGATTCACCTTTCAGCAGGACAATAACCTAAAACACAAGGCTAAATCTACACTGGATTTGCTTGCGAAGAATACAGTGAATTCACACCCCTTGACATTTTCAACATGTTGTTGTGTTACAGCCTGAATTTAAAATGGAATAAATTGAGAGTGGCCGAGTTACAGTTTTGACTTCAATCTACTTGAAAATCTATGCCAAGACCTGAAAATGGTTGTCTAGCGATGATCAACAACCAATTTGACAGAGCTTGAAGAATTTTCTAAAAGAATAATGGGCAAATATTGCACAATCCAGGTGTGGAAATCTCTAAGAGACTTTCACGGAAAGACTCACAGCTGTAATCGCTGCTAATGGTGCTTCTACAAAGTATTGACTCAGGGGTTTGAATACTATTTCATTTTCAATAAATGTCCTAAAAATATGTTTTCACTTTGTCATTTTGGGGTATTGTGTGTGGGTGCGGGAAAAAATATATTCAATCAATATTGTGTTCAGGCTGTAACACAACAAAATGTGGAGTAAGTCAAGGGGTATGAATACTTTCTGAAATCACTGTATAGTGTAGTGTACAATGCACTGCTGAAATACCTGGGTTGTATATAACAACATGTTCCGCTCATTATCTGAATTTCATTGATACGCTGTAAAATGACAAATTCCAATCAGAGAGACAGGCGATTCTGTATCAGTTGGCGAGTCACGTAGAAAAAGTGATCTTGGACAATGTTGCATGGGGCAGAAATTGAATAATGGCTGCTTTACAATAGGCTACCCCTATTGCTGATGAATTGCTAATGAAACTGTAAGACTGACATATTTGTCAGTATGTTCACAACTTGCCATTGGATACAAATACTGCATAGATAAATACAGTAAAATAGTGTATGAAAAATTATATTTACCATCTATGATTCTTTCTATTCAACACTTCAAGAATAAGTTTTAAAATGTGTGTCTTGTATTTTTTGCTATTAGATTAAATGGTCATTAAAATGACAAAATGATGTATTGGTGACTAAATGAAATGTGCTCATGTCATTTCACTAAAAACTTTGATTTTGCTTAACTGACCTTTTCCTGCAGTGGGCTAAATCAGCATCACACGGTGTTTCTTGGTGGTCTTAAACAGATATACTTTGAGACAAAAGTATACACCTCACACACATGGTCATGGTCTTAAAAAAAGAAGACATATGTACCATGTCCGATATAGAGTTGAAATGTCATACATTTTGAGTTTGCATCCCAATATTACACTTTATACACAGTACATCACAGAAGACGGAAATATAACAAAACCGTTTGACATAGAAACACTGGATTTTCAGGTTATTTTTTATCATGAAATTATGAAAAATATTCAAAAAATTTCACCCATGAGGCCACTAGGTCATTTGACTGCTAGAAAGGGCTTCATGAATCAGTAGTTAAAGATGAGTAAAACCCCAATGAATACACACTCAAAGGTTCTGAACATAAGATAGGGGGCATCACAAATGTTATCAGTTTAAAATGTTGCACTTAGAGTTTAGAAAATTCACCAAAATACTTGTGAAAATAGCACCAAAGTTATTGAAAGAAAACGGTAATATGCAAGATCCCTTCGGCTCAAAACACCTTTTTTTCTAGTGTTAGTGTGCTTTAACTAGTGTACACTATGCACCAACCTGATAACCAGTGCAATCTGAAATATTCTCCATGATCTTTAGTTGTATATTTATTTACCCAGGTTAGTCTCATTGAGATCAAATGTATTTTGCAAGAGAAACGTAATCTAGAACAGATAGCAGCAAGTGTTAGTGTGTGTGTTCATGTGTGTATTACAGCCCGCGGCAGTTCAGCTATCTAACCATGTGTTTATTGGCCTCTTAAAACCTCCAAGATAACTGTGTTTCGAGAGCGTGGCCTACGTGGTTCAGCATTCGCATTCCCCACCTGACCGAGGCAGCTTGTTTTCAGCGCCTTCCAGAGAAAAGGCAGAAAGTCAAAAGTACTGGGAAAAGAGGTGTGTGGAATTGGTCAGCCAAGCCTTCTCCCTCCCTCCCTCCCTCCCTCCCTCCCTCCCTCCCTCCCTCCCTCCCTCCCTCCCTCCCTCTCTCTCTCACACTCGTTCGCAAGGGAACATTTTTCTTTTGAATTTTGTTCTTTTTTTGGAACCTGTACAAACTTTCCTCTCTAACCCCCCCTCTCCATCCGAACATCCGCAGTCCAGCAGCAATGGTAAATCTTTCAAAATCCATAATTCAAGCTCCAGCGCTCGTCTCCCCTCGTCTCCCCCTCCCCCACTCCTGGCTCTCTCTGCCTGGGTAGGGAAAACCTCACACTGCCTGAGCTGAAGGAGAGGGAGAGAGAGAGAATGAGAGGGAGAGAGAGGGGGGAAAGGGAAAGATCAAAAAGCGAGAGAGAGAGAGAGAGAGAGAGAGGGAGAGAGAACAAACCGAGACAAAGGGAGAGAGTAGAGAGGGAGAGAGCGATGTGAGAGAGTAAAAAAGAGAAACAGAGAGATAGAGACTTAAATACTGATTCAAACCCCACATTGAAAAACAACAAACAAACATATGGCTGTGCTGCCACAGAAACAAACACCTTTGCAAATATACACTCAGGCTAGATGCTACTGTATGCAAACAATGTTTTCATTCATACACACTTCACATTCCCAGCATTCAATTAGGAACCCCAGGTATGACCAAACACACATGCACACACTCACTCACACACACATTCATTCTCTTACCCACTTTTATGATTGAGAAAGATGAAGCAAAAGGAGTGTCTAAAAAGTCCGGCTGCACAGCTGATTGGCCAACTTACCGTAAGTTGACAAATTATGTGACTGAACTGAACAAAAAGAATAACTATTATGAAAGTAGAGGCTGAAGAAATCTGTCTTGGCCCCCAAGACCCTTACAAACTTTTACAGATGTACAATTGAGAGCATCCTGTTGGGCTGTATCACCGCCTGGTACGGCAACTGCACCGCCCATAAACATAGGGCTCTCCAGAGGGTGGTGTGGTCTGCCCAACGCATCACTGGGGCCACACTGCCTGCCCTCCAGGACACCTAATGCATCCCATGTCACAGGAAGGCCAAAGATATAATGAAGGACATCAACCACCCGAGCCACGGCCTGTTCACCCTGCTATCATCCATAAGGTGAGGTCAGTACAGGTGCATCAAAGCTGGTGCCGAGAGACTGAAAACAGCTTCTGTCTCAAGGCCATCAGACTGTTAAGTAGCCATCACTAGCCGGCTACCACCCGGTTACTCAACCCTGCACCTTAGAGGCTGCTGCCCTATGTACGTAGACATGGAATCACTGGTCACTTTAATACTGTTTACATACTGCTTTACTCATTTCATATGTAGATACTGCATTCTACTGTATTTTAGTCAATGCCACTCTGGCATTGCTCGTCTTAATATTTACATATTTCTTAAATCAATTATTTTACTTTTAGACTATTGTTGTGAATTGTTAGATACTTCTGCACTGTTGGAGCTAGGAACACAAGCATTTCGCTACACCCGCAATAACATCTGCTAAATATGTGTATGTGACCAATCAAATTTGATTTGATTTGAAAACAAATTATATAAAATACTATGGAAAAAAGCTTTGGAATACATTAAATGAAATGATGGACAGAAAGACTAATTCAACTCCATCTTTCATTGAAACACAAGGCTCATTCATCAATTATTTTTTGATATTGCTAATTATTTTAATGACTATTTCATTGGTAAAGTGGGCAAACTCAGGCATGAAATTCCAACAACAAACTGTGAGCCATCACATTCATACATAAAAGACCTAATAATGAAAGAAAAACTGTCATTTTTAATTCTGTAAAGTTAGTGTGGGAGAGGTGGGGAAATTATTGCTGTCCATCAATAACGAGAAACCATCTTGTATTTACAACTTAGATGGAAAACTATTGAAGATGGTGGCAGACTATATTGCAACTCCTGTTTGTCATATCTTAATCTGAGTCTGGAGAAAAGTGTTTGTCCTCAGATCTGGAGGGAAGCTAAAGTCATGCCGCTACCCAAGAAGGGTAAAGAGCCCTTTACTGGTTCTAACAGCCGACCAACCAGCTTGCTGCCGGCTCTTAGCAAACTTTTGAAAAAATTGTGTTTGACCAGATACAATGCTATTTCTCTCTGAACAAATTAACTTTCATCATGCGTATAAAGAAGGGCACTCAACATGTACTGCACTGACACAAATTACTGATGATTGGCTAAAGGAAATTGATAGTAAGAAGATTGTGGGAGCTGTTTTGTTAGACTTTAGTGTGTCACCAGCATTTGATATTAACCATAATCTGTTATTGTCACGTTCCTGACCTGTTTTCCCTTGTTTTTGTATTTGTTTAGTATGGTCAGGACGTGAGTTGGGGTGGGCATTCTATGTTGTGTGTCTAGTTTGTCTGTTTCTGTGTCCAGCCTAATATGGTTCTCAATCAGAGACAGCTGTCAATCGTTGTCCCTGATTGAGAATCATATATAGGTGGCTTGTTTTGTGTTGGGGATTGTGGGTGGTTGTTTCCTGTCTTTGTGTTTTGTCTGCACCAGCTAGGACTGTGACGGTTAGTTTGTTTTGTCCTTTTGTATAGTGTTTTGTGTTAATTAAATAATGGAAAATTACCACGCTGCACATTGGTCCTCAGATCCTTCTCGCCTCTCCTCGTCTGAGGAGGAGGACGACTTAGACTGCCGTTACAGTTATTGGAAAAACATATGTGTTATGGCTTAACATCCTCTACTGTATCATGAGTTGAGAGCTATTTATCCAATAGAACACAGAGGGTTTAATTTAATGGAAGCTTCTCTAATGTAAAACATGCAAAGTGTGGTATTCCGCAAGGCAGCTGTCTTGGCCCTTTACTGTTCTCTATTTTTACTAATGATCTACCACTAGCATTAGTGGAACTGGCAATATTTCAGCAACATGAAATCTTATCATAATCTGGTCATATACACCCCCAGGAAGATTGACACTTTTTTTTTTTTTCATAGATTCTTTGAATATTTGCAATATAGTGTGGGAAAGTGGCTGTGCGTTTGCAGTAAATAAAACCTAATAAAAACATCTATCTCGTCCAGGACTGGAGTCTACACAGACGCCATAGCCAATCAGACGCACAGTAGGCCTATATGGGAAAGGGAAAGGAAATGGAAAGGGGGATACCTAGTCAATTGTACAACTGAATGCATTCAACTGAAATGTGTCTTCCGCATTTAACCCAAACAATCCATTTACCACAAGGGCATCATTCACCTTGAACTGGACTGTGTGTTTACAGGCAGTTGCATCAGCGCTACTTTAGATTATTAGAACGCATTCGGCAAAAGCCACAAAATACATTTGAATGGATTTCTGCAAATATGTAGCTTGTGGTCCCGTGTGGCTCAGTTGGTAGAGCATGGCGCTTGCAACGCCAGGGTTGTGGGTTCAATTCCCACGGGGGGACCAGGGTTCAATTTCCATGGGGGGACCAGGATGAAAATGTATGAACTTTACAATTTGTAAGTCGCTCTGGATAAGAGCGTCTGCTAAATGACTTAAATGTAATGTAAATGTAAAAATACAACGGGAGTCCTCTTACATTTTGGAACTTTACAGTCCTATTGATCAAACAACCATAAAAGGGTAGGCTATCTTTCCATATATGCACATCAACAACAACAAAATCAACAACTAATTCTAGCCAGAGCAAGATGAGCTAAAATCTAATTAAGGAACATTAGATAAACCCTCTCAAACTTTTTTCAGCTAGTTGGCTGTCAAAATTGCACTAATAGACGATGGGGAACAGCCTATTCATTCTTCTGCAGCTTGCATGCCAATGCATGTGTTGAACCAACCAAGCACCCAAGCTAACTGGCTTAAGTTGGCTAGCTTGCTAACTAGCTACTTCCAGACACAAATGAGAACACACCTCACTGATCACCGGACATATTCAGCGGGTCTTGCGGTTTCGTAAATTCATCAGTTATTCTAACGCTCTGGCACACTCAGACAAGAGTGCTCTGAAATCAGAGTAGATAGCTAGCCAGAGTGAATTTGCGAACGCAAGAGATACAGTGCATTCTGAAAATATTCAGACCCCTTCCCTTTTTCCACATTTTGTTATGTTACAGCCTTATTCTAAAATGGACATTTTCCTCGTCAATCTATACCACATAATGAAAAGTGAAAACAGTTTTTTAGAAATGTTTGCAAATGTATTAAAAAAAAATAAAACCAGAAATACATTATTTACATAAGTATTCAGACCCTTTGCTAGGAGACTCGAAATTGAGCTCAAGTGCATTCTGTTTCCATTGATAATAGGACATGATTTGGAAAGGCACACACCTGTCCATATGTGTCCCACAGTTGACTTTCTCAGGGCTCCAGAGTTCCTCTGTGGAGATGGGAGAATCTTCAAGAAGGACAACCATCTCTGCAGCACTCCACCAATCAGGCCTTTATGGTAGAGTGGCCAAATGGAAGCCACTTCTCAGTAAAAGGCACAGCCCGCTTGAAGTTTGCCAAAAGGTACCTAAAGGACTCTGACCACAAGAAACAGGATTCACTGGTCTGATGAAACCAAGATTGAACTCTTTGGCCTGAATGCCAAGCGTCGCATCTGGAGGAAACATGGCACAATCCCTACGGTGAAGAAAGGTGGTGGCAGCATCATGCTGTGGGGATGTTTTTCAGCGACAGGGACCGGGAGACTAGTCAGGATCGAGGAAGAGATTAACAAAGCAAAGTACAGAGAGATCATCGATGAAAACCTGCTGCAGCGCGCTCAGGACCTCAGACTGAGGGCGAAGGTTCACCTTCCAACAGGACAACGACCCTAAGCACACAACCAAGATAACGCAGGAGTTGCTTCAGGACAAGTTTCTGAATGTCCTTGAGTTACCCAGCCAGAGACCAGACTTGAACCCGATCGAACATTTCTGGAGAGACCTAAAAATAACTGTGCAGAGACGCTCCCCATCCAACCTGACAGAGCTTGAGCGGATCTGCAGAAAACAATCGGAGAAACTCCCCAAATACAGGGGTGCCAACCTTGTAGCGTCATACCCCAGAAGACTCAAGGTTGTAATCGTTGCCAAAGGTGCTTCAACAATGTACTGAGTAAAGGGTCTGAATAATTATGTAAATGTGATATTTCAGTTTTTTTCTTTTAATACATTTTCGAAAATGTCTGAAAGCCTATTTTTGCTTTGTCATTATGGGGCATTGTGTGTAAATTGATGAGGGGGAAAAACTATTTAATACATTTTAGAATAAGGCTGTAATGTAACAAAATGTGGAAAAAGTCAAGGGGTCTGAATACTTTCCGAATGCACTGTATGTGCAACTGATAGATGCAAACACACACACACACACTCTCTCTCTAAAACACACTCAATACACACCCACACACCCTTGACTTTTCCCACATTTTGTTGTGTTACAGTTTGAATTTAAAAGAGATTAAATTGAGATTATTTGTCAATGACCTACCATACCCAATAATGTCAAAGTGGAATGATATTTTATACATTTTATGTTTAAAAATTATTGACTCAATAAGTTTTCAACCCCTTTGTTATGGCAAGCCTAAATATTTTCAAGAGTAACAATTTGCGTAAAAGGTCACATAAGAAGTTACACTCTGTGTGCAAAAATAGTGTTTACCATGATTTTTTAATGACTACCTCATCTCTGTACCCAACACATACAATTATCTGTAAAGTCCCTCAGTCGAGCAGTGAATTTCAAACACAGATTCCACCACAAGGACCAGGGAAGTTTTCCAATGCCTCGCAAAGAAAGGCACCTATTGGTATCTGGGTAAAAAGAAAGCAGACATTGAATATCCCTTCGAGCATGGTGAAGTTGTTAACTACACTTTGGATGGTGTATCAATACACCCAGTCACTACAAAGATACAGGCATCCTTCCTAACTCAGTTACCAGAGAGGAAGGAAACCGCTCAGGGATTTCACCATGAGGCCAATGGTGACTTTAAAACAGTTACAGAGTTTAATGGTTGTGACAGGAGAAAACTGATGATGGATCAATAACATTGTAGTTACTCCACGATACTAACCTAATGACAGAGTGAAAAGAAGAAAGCCTGTACAGAATAAAAATGTTCCAAAATGTGCATCCTGTTTACAACAAGGCACTAAAGTAATACTGAATGTGGCAAAGCAATTCACTTTTTGTCCTGAATACAAAATATTATGTTTGGGGAAAATTCAATACAACACATTACTGAGTACCACTCTCCATATTTTCAAGCATAGTGGTGGCTGCATCATGTTATGGGTATGCTTGTAATCGTTAAGGACTGGGGAGTTTTTCAGGATAAAAAATAAATGCAATGCACAGCACAGCACAGGCAAAATCATAGCGATAAACCTTGTTCAGTCTGGGCCTCCCGGATGGGGCAGTGGTCTAGGGCACTGCATTGCAGTGCTAGCTGCGCCACCAGAGTCTCTGGGTTCGCGCCCAGGCTCTGTCGCAGCCGGCCGCGACCAGGGGGTCCGTGGGGCGACGCACAATTGGCCTAGCGTCTCCCGGGTTAGGGAGGGTTTGGCCGGTAGGGATATCCTGGTCTCATCGCGCTCCAGTGACTCCTGTGGCGGGCCGGGCGCAGTGCACGCTAACCAAGGGGGCCAGGTGCACGGTGTTTCCTCCGACACATTGGTGCGGCTGGCTTCCGGGTTGGAGGCGCGCTGTGTTAAGAAGCAGTGCGGTTTGGTTGGGTTGTGCTTCGGAAGACGCATGGCTTTCGACCTTTGTCTCTCCCGAGCCCGTACGGGAGTTGTAGCGATGATACAAGATTGTAATTACTAGCGATTGGATACCATGAAAATTGGGGAGAAAAGAGAATATTTTTTTTTTAAATAAAATAAAATAATTTAAAAAATAACCTTGTTCAGTCTGCTTTCCACCAGACACTGGGAGACTAATTTACCTTTCAAATCAAATCTAAATTTATTGGTCACATACACATATTTAGCAGATGTTATTGCGGGTGTAGCGAAATTCTTGTTTTTTTTGTCTTTCAGCTGTATGTAATATCACAAAAAACGTTCTGGGCTAATAATGCAAAAAAAAAACGAAATACTGCAAAGTTGCCAGAGCTGCCATGTCAGTCGGTGCCATCTTGACAGGACAATAACCTAAAACACAAGGCCAAATCTGCACTGTAGTTGCTTCAAAGAAGACAGAGAATGTTCCTGAGTGACCTAGTTACAGTTTTGACTTAAATCTACAAAGAAAATCTATGGCAAGATCTTAAATGGTTCCAACAATGACCCACAACCAATTAGAATTTTGACAAGAATTATGAGCAAATGTTGCAAAATCCAGGTTTGGAAAAACTCACTACCTAGAAAGACTCACAGCTGTAATCACTGCCAATGGTGCTTCTACAAAGTATTACCTGAGGGGTGTGAATACTTACGTAAAGAACATATTTCTGCCTTTTCAATAGATTTGCAAAAAAAAAATGGAAAACATGTTTTCACATGGTATTGTGTGTAGTGGATGAGAAAACAATATATTTAATTCATTTTGAATTCTGGCTGTAACACAACAAAATGTGAAATAAATCAAGGGATATGAATACTTTCGGGAGGCACTGGAATATTTAAGTCTGGAATGTCTACATGTTCATGTTTTTAAATGTATATAAATTGTAAAGTATTTTTGTCTGTAATTATGTGTCAGATTACAGTAAGACTAACTGTCGCCATTGGCGTCAGCTAATGGGGATCCTAAATAAAATCTGAATTTCTCGTACACACACACACACACTAGAACCCCCACACACACACTCTCCCAGACGGTGGCGTGGGACCAGCGGCCCTCCCTGGCTGTGTCTGTCTGCTCCACGTGTCTGAGCTGTCCTTGGGTTTCCGGCCCCTCTTTGAGAGGCCTCTGATTTATGGGACAGATCTCGCTGTGTGTGTGTGTCTATGTGTGTGTGTGTGTGTCTATGTGTGTGTGTGTCTACGTGTGTGTCTACGTGTGTGTGTGTGTGTGTCTACGTGTGTATCTATGTGTTTGTGTCGTCAACGTGTGTGTCTGTACGCGAGTGTGCACGGAGCGGCCCTGTGTGTGCATATGTGCGTGTGTGTGAGCTGTGAATGCGCGCTGTCTGTCCATGCCAAATTTGGCTCGTGTTACTCTCCCAGGCCGCACAGCTTTGCACAAGCCCCCAAGTTATAATTCTGCAGACAGCCCTCAAGTGGCCCCAGACCAACAGCTCTACCACTGGCTTTTGTAAAAGGGCTCGCATTGAGAGATGGGTGTTAGGGACAGTGTGTGTGTACGTGTGTGTGCGTGCATGTATATTCGTCTGCTCGTGTGTGCGCCTAAGTGTTGCGTTAATGTGTTTTTCTCCATGTCCGCTTACGTTGATGCGTGTTTCACTCATCTGGGCCCTTTCGCTGTCCACCCGCTGTCCTCTCTCCCCACTCTCTCTCAATCTCCAACGTCGTAACAAGCCAGCCGTCTCATAACGAATTTGACCCTCACTAATGACCACCTGTTTGTTGTCGGGGAAACGTGCTGGGGCCAGCTCCTGTGTTGGTTAACGTGATTACCGGACAAACAATGGGGGCAGACGGGGTCAGGAGACAACAGACGAGCCATCAAAGGAACCCATTGGTTTAATGATGTTTCGTGGTCCCTCCATCCCCTTCATCCTACTAACTCTGGCAGGGAGCGAGGGGGCATTGAAGGCATTGAAATGGAACACCAGCAGAAGCAGCAACACCAACTGTCTGTCTCTTTTGTCTGTGAGAGAAGGCAGGACTTGGTTATTTATAGAGATTTTAACAGACTGGACTGGACTGGGCAGAAAGAGAGGGACTGGACAGGCTGGATGGGACCCGTGGAGAGGAATACAAGGAATGGAGGGATACAGGGACAGTTCTCTGGCATAGAGTGGTGTAGTGTCCCATGGGATGGTTCATTCAGCAATCCACAGAGCTCGATCGCTGTTTGTCTCTCGCTGTCTTTTTCTTTCTCTCCCTCTCCATCATTCTGTCGCTCACTCTCTTTGCTCTCGCTCTCATATACAGCACATGGGTGAAATCCATCTTCCATTTATATTTCCCTCTCTCTCTCTCTCTCTCGCTCTCTATCTCTCTCTCTCTCTCTCTGTGTAACCCAGGGTGAGAGATGTACAGTGGAGAAAATGTGGCCACCATGTCAAAAGCCCAGAGCTGGAGAGCCAAGCAGGCAGGCAAAGTCAAGAGAAGAATAAGGTCAAGATGAATACCAAGGCTATATCCTAAATGGCACCCTAATCCATAGATAGTGCACTACTTTTGATCAGAGCCCTAGGCTGGGATGAGGGCAGATTCACGTAGGAAGTCCTATTAAAATCAATGAGAAAAACCCAGGATAATGGCCAAAGGAAGTGGGCTATTCAGGACCTAGCCCTAATCCACTGGTGCTCTATAATTCAGTTACATTTTTTATGACCAAAAAAGATATGATAAAAAGAACATGTATTGTCATTATGTAATAAATGCAATATAATCCACATATATGAATTTTATGAGAAAGAGCCAGGATAAAGGCCAAACGTTAATGCACTAGTGGGCTATAATTCAGTTCCACTCTGATATATAGTGTTATATGATATAAAATATAATACAAATAAAATGATAGAGCTTCCATTTCCCATTTATGGCAATAGATAATAGTCTTATAGCCAATAGAGCATTTTATTGGTCAGAATATATTGTGTATAACAAATACAGCCTATTGTCCTATTTAAACCAGGCATTGTGTAGGCAACTTCTTATTTCTTTGTTTGAAAATTGGCCAAACCGCTTCCCTCCATTTTAAAACAACTCTGCCAAATCGAATGATAATGATCCTTTTTTTCCATAAAACATCATTTTCATGAATCCACTCCCTTGCCGCAGAGGAGGAGGCAGCCGCCGTTTTCGCTGGGTAAATGAAAAGCCCCATTACTCCCTCCCTCTCTCACTGCACCACCTCCGGAAAATTAAAATTCAATCAAAATAGGCAAATTTGCTCCCCCACAGGACACCATTGAGAGGAGCGTGCGCCGCGGCGTAAGGTACTCCAATCAATGGCCTTGTTCCCTCCTCACAGACCGACCAGGAACTCACCATTTGCATGACACAGGAGGGTGTTCGGCTCATACACACACCGACACGCACACACGATACGCGCACACATACACACACACAGAGGATATCTGGCACCTCCAGGAAAGGAAGCGATCACGTACATAAGTTTCCATTGAGCTGCGCTTTAAACCAACTTATAGCAGGGTTGATGTGGTCTGGTTCAAATCTGCAGTGGGCAGATAATGGATTTTGAATGGTGTGTGTGTGTATGTGTGTGTGCGTGCGTACATGCGTGCATGGGCTCTGCTACAGACACTGAAGGGCAGACGCATGGTTTCTTTCTCTCTCTCCCTCTCTTTCTCTCCTTCTCCTTCCCTCTTCTTCACTCCTGCACGCTCTGCGGCAGCCAAGTGCTCAATACGCTATCGACTGGCTCACCGTGGCAACCTGCAGAATTCCGCCGCCTCCCCACGAGCCTGGCAGCCTGTCCATCGACCCCCCCCCCCCCCCCTCCCTTCCTCTCTCCATCCCTGCTTCCCATCCCCCACTCACAGCTCCAGGGAAGCGATGACGTGGGGGCTTCTTGCTTGGGAAAGAAAAAAAGAGGGAGAGGGAGAGAGAGAGAGAGAGGGAAGAACAGAGAGAGAGCGAGAAAGAGAGAGACTCCCTCCTCACCGCAGTAACGGTGACAATGGCACTAGGAGAGCCATTTCAGAGCAATGAGCCAGAAAACGCAGCCCCACTGCTGCCATTCATTCTGCTAAGCGTCACACTCACTACAGTCTATGGCACCACAATACAATTAATCTATCAAATAGATCTAATATACAGAATACAACACCTGAATGAGATCCATATGATAAAAACAGCTGTATCTACTGTAGCTAACGTATTACATCTAATAGGACTGAATTTAATTTTACATTGAATATTCAAATTTTAGCACCAGCTCCTCTGGTTTGGTCCCCCCCCCAAAAATCTAATGTTAAGCATGTCAATGGAAATGGAAATCTAAAGCATTGCATCAAAACTTACTGGATAAGTTCACATTAATGTCACATCCAAGTAGGAGAGCATGTAACGGACTTGATTTGCTTCCACCTCAGTAACCAACGTTAGCCAGCTAGCTAGCTAGCTTCCCCAATTAGCTTCCCTAAACTGAAAGAATATTCCATTTCAAATCGGCCCCAGGTCATCCATCTTGGATGAGTTTCCCCCCCGAAATGAGAACAGCATGGCGTTAAGACGGTTGCTAATCATTGTGTTGGTCTAATAATAATCCTTCCTCAATGGTTGCCGTCAGCAGCACTCGGCTGGGCCTGGCTGGACAGCCAGTGTGATGGCACAGCCTAATCATCCCCCATCGGGCCCTGTCAGGGTGGCTGCAGGCCGCTCTTAACATTTAGACACACTCACAGGCACATAGAATACACTCCTAGACCCACACTCCTCAGCTTAAGATCCCCCCCCCCTCTTCTCCCTCTCTCTCTCTCTCTCAAATGACTACTGGTGCCTGTCAGGGTCTCTCTTTTTCAATTTCTCTCTCTCTTTCTCTCTCTCTCTGTCACTTCTGGATTCACTAGGATACCATCATGGCTAGAGGGATGTTGGGGGATCTCCAGTGGTGGATCTTGAAACTCTCAGTCCAGCCTAGGCGACAGGTTAGAGCGTTGGGCCAGTAACCGAAAGGTTGCTGGATCGAATCCCCGAGCTGACAAGGTAGAAATGTGTCGTTCTGCCCCTGAACAAGGCAGTTAACCCACTGTTCCCCGGTAGGCCGTCATTGTAAATAAGAATTTGTTATTAACTGACTTGCCTAGTTAAATAAAGGTTCAATAACATGTTAAAAAGCCTATATATATGTCCAGACTGGTGTATACTAATGTAGTACTCACTTCCAGTTGTTTGCTCTCATATTTTGGACAGGGTGGCGACCATACAGTAGTGACAGGGGAATGAGGATTATAGAGCTCTGTGGAGGTTTCTAAAATTCCCTTCAGAGGATTTTAAAGCTCTGCAAGATCCATATGGCAGTAGGTCATCTTGGCCCAGGTAGAACCTTTTTAGAAAAGGGTTCTTAAAGAGGTCTTTGGGGGTTCTTCGCTAGGTGAAATGGTTCTTCTTGGAACCAAATGGCTTCTACCTGGAACCAAAAAAGGGTTAACATACAAGGTCTGCCGAAGAACCCTTTTTTTCTAACTGTGCCTGCCTTCCTGGTCTGTCTGTTTCCCTGCTCACTCGACATGTCTATCTGCCTACCCAGCCTGTCTGCCCATCCTTGCCCAGTCTGTCTGTCTTCCCAGCCATGGCCAGTCTGTTCTTCTCACCCCGTCTGGCCCTCCATCACCAGCACCACTCTCTCACTGGGCCTCTTCCAGACCCCGACAGGCAACACAAATGGCGTCTGTGGCGCTCCCTGCCAGACACATGATTAGGGGCGGTTAACATTTGCCATCAGAGGTGCGATATTATAGTGGACCAAGACCAGGGAGTCGCTCCCTTTCTGCCAACTAACCCCACCTGGCTGCCAGTGAACCGATACATCACACCAACGACCACAAACGTCCACACAACCAACAGGAGCATTTTATAGTCTTCTTTTTACTCTAATAGTTGACGTTCACAATATTTCCTGCTTTTATTGTTCTGGTGCTTAAAGGATTCGAGCTACCATGGAAGCAGAAGAAGCCATTTGAACGTCACGAAGAGCGAGGGGGGTCGTAAAACCGCGAAAGGCGCGGTCAATATTCCGATTGATGAACTGGTTTAATCTGGTGTGGCCGTGTGGAGTCAAAGAGGGAGAGAGAGTAGAGAGGGATGAGAGAGGTAGGCGGAGAGAGAGAGAGAAAGACAGACAGACGCAGAGAGAGGAGAGAGAGGGAGGGAGAGAGAGAGTACGTCACTAGTCCCTGTCAGAACCGAAGCAGAGGGGAGAGAAAAAGAAGAAAAAACATGAATAGAACATTCTCAACTGTGAGTCAGCTGACTGTTCAAAAGTCATGACTGTTACCTGCCTCTGACGTCCTGAGCTGCTCCGTAGACTCCCAACCAATTACTCTGCCTGTTCTAAGGAGAGTGTTGAGTCATAGTGACATCGTGGCTCTCTCCCCTGATGTGTGGAGAGACGTAAACAACTTGCGTCGTGACTGGTGAAGGCTGCTGGGAAGGCTGCTGTTTGACGTTACTAAAATGGCCCTCTGGCATAAAGGCCATTACGAATGAGTCATATATGTGTTTATTCATTTTAGAGCTTTGTGATGGTCCTTATTATGAATGACTGAATATCAGAGCCGATGTTTCTTGAATAACCGGAATATTGAAGGTCAATAGAGATATTCATCACTCACAGTGGCACATTTGATTCTTTATTCCCATAAGAATGTGCCCCAACCTGGAAATTATTAATTTCGTAATTGAAAGTAAGGATTACTATGTGGGTGGAGGACTTAAATGATTGATTTGAATAAAAGTCACTGATCCTATTGACGAAGACCTCCATTGGCAGCCACTTGTTTGGTCTTCCAAATCGTGATAGTTTATAATAGTTTAACAGGTGTCATTAATTCCACCTAATTAGCATATACACGGTGTAAATATTATGTTAATACCATGCTGTAGTATCCAGTTGAGTTAGTCAATGCCGAAGCCAAGACTTTGTTCTCCTGCTTCAACTCTCAAACCTTTCTTCATCCCTTCCCCCATCTGTCACATCCACCTGAGACTCTTCCTGATTTACCTGCCTGTACAGTCCCTTTCAGTTCTAAATCATTTTTATTATTCTTATCATTGTCCTCCCTTACATACTTGGACAATAAATTCCTCATTCCTGGTCCCTTCCTCTTGTGTAAACTCTCATGTCTTCTCTCCATACACACCCCAAGAGTTTCTTGGTCGTAATTTAAGCTCTTCGTCATTTGATCTTTGTCAGGTTTCTTCTCTCTGACGCACATAAAGTCAGTTTATTTCCTACATGTAGGCTAAATGTCATCTTACTCAGATGTCGCCCTGTTGTATAAACAATCCTGTCACTACATACTGCCCCTTTTGTACACTGCCTAGCTCTCCCTGCTCTCTTGCCCACATCCCTTCAAACAGATTCATACACGCAGCAACGATTCCCTTCAAAACCCCTGACCCGAATGCCCTCCTCTTCTTTGTACCTACCCTGCACCATCCCCTACCCTTGTTCTGAGGGCCATCCTTTCCATTCCTGACCAACCATGTTCCCTATACTTCCCATTGCTTAACATAATTCATATTTTTCTCTCTCCCATACCTAACGTATGTCATTGGATCCGTTAATGTAGACCAAATGTAAACGTAATGTCTGTCAGTTTCTCAAAAGCCGTTCCAGAGCCCCAGCCGTTCCAGAGCCCCAGCCGTTCCAGAGCCCCAGCCGTTCCAGAGCCCCAACCGTTCCAGAGCCCCAACCGTTCCAGAGCCCCAGCCGTTCCAGAGCCCCAACCGTTCCAGAGCCCCAACCGTTCCAGAGCCCCAGCCGTTCCAGAGCCCCAGCCGTTCCAGAGCCCCAGCCGTTCCAGAGCCCCAGCCGTTCCAGAGCCCCAGCCGTTCCAGAGCCCCAGCCGTTCCAGAGCCTACCGTTCCAGAGCCCCCATTTTTTGAATGGTTCTTTATAGAACCTTTATGGAAAATGGTTCTATAAAGAACCATTCAAAAAATAGTTCTATACAGTCTCAAAAAGGGTTCTAACCATAGCAAAATCATTTTTTGGAGCTACATAGAACCTTTTTTTAATGGTTCTTTATAGAACCTTAGGAAAGTGTTCTGTATAGCACCATACAAGTTCCAATTAGAACCTTATGAGCATTATTGTTTATAGAACCTTCAAATTAAGGTTGGTGACAAGCCAAAGAACCCATATATGACACTATATCGAACCATTTGATTTTAGTGTGTATTTTTAATTTTGTGTATTCATTTTGCTCAATACATTTAGTTGAAATCCCATTTGACATATGGAGCCTATGAAGTACATGTCAGGCATTCAATTAGTTGTTTTATAAAAGCTTGACGTATATAATAGAGGATGTACTTGAAAGGAGGGCATATCACACTACAAGTCTTCTCAAATTCTTTATACAATCTGGCTGTTCATCCCAACAACCATGGCAACTGTAACCTACATGAAATAGATCACTCAGTCCATTGTAACCTATTTGGTATACCTTGTGTTATCAGGAACATCATTTTCTATCAAGACAAATGAATGACTTTGAAAGTCCTTCATGCAAACTGTAATTTAAAGTTAAGAGGAAATTGTGTAGGCTATTTTCAGTCTCATGTGTGGTCATTCTATTTAAGAATGGAAATCTCCAATAAAACGTTGAACCTGAGTTTCACATAGGTTTATTATAGTGAGATGAATCATGGTTATCTCTGTGGGTTAGAGGTTCATCAGTGATGACTTCATAAGAAATGCCCCTAATAAACATCGAATTACTGTAGTTTTGGAATGACTGGTTGCAGTTATGACATGCTGCAGGCCTAGTCTATGATATAATTGTTCCTCAAATTGGCCATGTAGATCCCTTTGCTGGATTTTTTTTATAAGTGACATTGAGCTTTCAGTTGCTGAAAGGGTCCGTTCACATGTCGGGTTATTCTCCGAACTGAATGAGCATGTATGGAGTTCCCATGGACACGATAACATATTAATAGGACTGCACGTGCATCACGTTCCCTTGAACCTTTGAAACACGTGCCATGCGCAAGTTGAAAGACAGTGAAGTGGAAAGGATGTGTTGGTGTCCATTTTTATCATTCCAATTACATCCATTGTTACATCTTTAACTGATATGGCTCATAAATTGTAATATTACGCATAGCCTATACAAGATAGGTGATACGACAGTCAGCCTTTTGGTGACATACAAATATGATTTTCCCATGGGCATATCAAGGGTCAGGTGTCATTGGAGAATACTGTATCTACTAAAAAAGATGGCAAAACTTCGTTTCAAATGGTTTTCATCCAAATAAGTGTATTTGAGTATTGTGGCCCTTGCAGTCAACGGTATGCCTCATTATTATTTATTTCGAAGAAGATTGCGAATGTTACAGAATTGCTGTTTTTTTGTGACCGCTCAAAGCTTGCTGCTCGAGCCACAATGACAATGCTTTGTGGTCTTTCCTTTGAACCTACTGAAAAAATAATGAATGTTTTGATAACGAGCGTGAGTATGGGAGTGAATTTGTGCGCAAATACTCTTGTGAATCTGGTCGTTCAACTAGTTCATGTGATATTTGTCTGGCGTTTTGAGCTCATTGCCTTATAAGGAAAGGAAGTCGTGCCTGTCTGCAATAGGCTGAACGTTGCCGCCTGCATGAACTGTTCTCCTTTAACCCTTGAGCTGCTGAATTTTATTTAGGTTTAAAATGATACTCGACGCTCGCGCCTTTATACCGAAAACATATAACGAAATAAATAACAATGTAGACAAATACCAATCATTTTACAATGTGTAAGGCTTATACAATATAACAGATCATTTGACAAGCCAAATCTACGTGTGCATGTGTGTGCACGCGCGCGTGCGTGTGCGGTGACTATAGCCTTCTTGTCAACATGTCCAATCTTTTTTCATGTTTCAAAAAGACAGCGGGCATAAGACACACACGAACCACGACCAGCGGCAATAACTGTGCTGTTGTAAGGTGCAAAAAAAGCAAACACACACATTACGTTGCCTCTTCTATGTGCCAGAGGTAGGCCCATGCGTCTATCGCCCAAGTGATAACGCAGCGGCTGGTGCCCGTCAAAGTCGGATGGCAGAAATAAACGCGGTGGAAGAAATGCCAACCGGGTTTAAGACTAACTGATGTGACCTACATATCTCTGACACAACCACGGGCCATTGATGTGCAGAGAAAATTCACTAGATGCCCCGTACCGCGACACTGGCGCTCGAAAAGGGCTTTACATATGACCTTGTATTAAAGAAGGACAGATAATATGGATGGAGAGGGTAGATATTTATGGAAAATGCCTACCAGCACGACGCAGCCTTGCTCGTTGGTTATGGTAGCCAAGTCCCTAAGGCGAATAGCAAAGCTCACGTCCATGGATATTCTTTCAAAGATCCCTGTGTGAAGTCTTTGGAAAAAGATGAATAATAATATGGGAAACCCATATTACAGTCATCACAATCATATGAGGGTGATGATGGTTATTATTAGTATAATGTGTAAATTAGATTGGGGAGTGATTAATACGATCTTCTATACCTTAATTAGCTGCACATCGTGTTTCAGTGTGCATAATGTTTGTTTTCTATCGTGGTTAAATGCTCAAGGTACCATTTATTGTATCATTCAGTTATGGGCTACATAGGGCCTACCATACGCATAATTAACTGTTGCATATATTTGTTTTGGTGTGGGACCCAAAAGTTGAATTTCAGTAGGCCTATTGATGATGAGTCACTCACACAATGACATTCACTTCCATTTATCCATCGGTTTCAGCCTTTACAGAAACCATGGGTGTGTCCTTTAGAAATATCTACCATACACTTGGGAAAACTTTAATGAATACGTTAACAAATAGGCTACATTCATTCAAATAGATCGAAGGAAATGGGCATGGAGCATAGGCAATGGTAGCCTTGATTCTTTTTTTTTCATGATTTGGATGACATGCGTAAAAGGCAAATATTCAGTAACAATTCCCAATTTGACATATCATAACACAATATTATACTTTTCCTAGCACCCTCTTGCAGTTCCATTTCACCCTACACATCCATGGGCTAAAGCATGAAACTGCCCCAGCCCCCAGAAGCGCCTCCTCCTCCTGACGTCACATCAATGGCTCTTTGCATGAACAGTTTTCTGCGACTCCTTCTCGTGTGCAAAGCCAAACGTATCGCACTGCCACTGCCAACGAATTCCGACTGGAGTGAGAGGGAAAGAGAGGGAAGATCGGAGAGAAGGGATATCTCCCGTATCAATTTGAACGTCGGAGAAACAGCACAAAAGCGGGCAGGGTGACATTTTCTACAGGCATTGGAAGAGAAACCTTCCCTTTGCATCGAATATGGAGCTACCCGCCGCGGGAGAGCACGTCTTTGCGGTGGAGAGCATCGAGAAGAAGCGGAATCGAAAGGTTTGAAAACACTTCAAATATATGACTGCTCAATATCCAAAAACAGGGTTCTTTGGTATCACTATACAATATATTGCGTAGTTGATGGAAGTAAATTATGTTGTTGTTGTGTTTTTGCAGATAGACTATAATGTCAAAGAACCGCTTATAATCAAATTAACCAATATGTTCTCTCATCTGCGTATAGGGGAGGATGGAATACCTAGTCAAGTGGCGAGGATGGTCTCCAAAGTAAGTTAGCTTTGAAAATACTATAGCATACTTTAGTACTACCTTAGTAATGCAAATTAATATTTCAAGTTTTCAAGTGTGTGTGTGGCGGGTGCGTCTTTGCGCGCGTTGAAGCGAATGTTTGATTCGATCGATGGAGCTTAGGATGCCATCACTAATTGATGTGTTAAGCGAAAATTAAGGTAACGTGGGGTAACTAGCCTCCGATTAACATTTTCTTGTAATTAACTCTTAAAAGCTCAAATCTAGGTATCTTATTTAAGTTAAATAAATCAAATATTGAAACAAAATGGCATTGCACATCTCACTATTAATATCCTCACTATGACGAGGTTTTGATTTAAGGTTCCTCTTTTCATTTTCACACCAAATCATGTCCAAATGCTACAGTATATAAAAAAAATGACTGTATCTCAATTAAGTTATTTGTAGATGATTTGGACATGATTTGGACATGCTAATGTAGGTACCATTGACTTGCATTGGATTGCCCTAATGGTATATCTATAAAAAGTGTATAGATCTAACGTAATTTGAATATATATGTAAGTTTTTCTAAATGACGATGATTAGATCATTAGATCACCTTACCTCAGAATCGTTTTGTTAGAGTGACTTAAAAAATGTAGATTAGACGGGTGACAAAGTGGTTTCTGTGAGAAATATAGGGGGGCAGCTACCCCGGGGATTTATTACCCCACGTTACCCTAATTTCCCTCATGATTCCCATAGAGTTAATGCTTGTGTTGACTTTGTGAAGTATACTTCCTTATTAACACTTTATAATGACCTATTTCCAGAGTATAGGCTACACTTTGCTCTTACTTTATTACACATTTATCAATAATGTTTATGTTTTGATGTAGACCTATTTGGTCAAGACTGACTGATAACTGTTAACAGCTAACCTGATTACAGAAGTTGCCTGGCTGCTTTAAAATGGATTCTGTCTGCAACCAAGCGGATGACGGCCACATTTGATATATGGTTGTAGTTTGGTTGATAGAAGGCGACCTCTGTTGATGTTGATATTAATGTCTCTCTCTCTCTCTCACACACTTTCTGTCTTAATAGATATAACACATGGGAACCAGAAGAAAACATTCTCGACCCGCGGCTGCTTGACGCTTTCCAAAACAGGTAAGTTTGACAGACTCGTTTCGACGTGATAACCTTGCGTAGTCAATGGGGGGGGGGGGGGGGGGGGGGGGGGCCTAATTGAATTACATTTTCCTATGGCAATGTTAAAACTTTTCAAAGCCCTAAAAAGGGCTTTTCTCTGTAGGCCTATAATAACAGTAGGCCGAAAAAGGGCTTTTCTCAGTAGGCCTATAATGACAGTAGGCCGAAAAAGGGCTTTTCTCTGTAGGCCTATAATAACAGTAGGCCGAAAAAGGGCTTTTCTCTGTAGGCCTATAATAACAGTAGGCCGAAAAAGGGCTTTTCTCTGTAGGCCTATAATAACAGTAGGCCGAAAAAGGGCTTTTCTCTGTTGGCCTATAATAACAGTAGGCCGAAAAAGGGCTTTTCTCTGTTGGCCTATAATAACAGTAGGCCTACACAGTGACCACACAAATCGGATTGAAAACATTTTGTAAAGATTGCGTATGACTGTTACAATTTCGTGGTCGACCATATCGGACATTGAATTGTCCCTATGTGATATTCTTAGGCCTATAACAATAGATTGATTGATTTTAGTTTGCCCATACCACAATAGGCTATATGCTTATGCAGACACAAGGGCCAAACATTCCTCGACTGCATGCTTTGTCTTGTCCCCCCATCCCCGCTTCATCTCAGCATGTATTGGACGAGGAAGGCACCGAGAACAACATTAGATAGACAAAAAGTGCACTAGTAATTAGTAATAGGCGATATCCCTGTAACAACCGTAGAAGCATCCGCTTGAAGCCCCCGTGTGCCTTTTCAAGATGCCTTGTTTGCTTGACAAGCGTTACTGTTAACCGGTAATTGCTAAACCTCATGTGGGGGGTTTTCTGGACGTGAACACACAACCACAACTGCACTGTGGCGCAAAAACCATGCAGTGACTCGGCCTGTGTTTGGGTTCGCTGTCATTCTCTCCCGCAGTGTGAGCAAACTAGCTTTTAAAAGAGACAGGTCACTCAGTAGGGAAAATGTTGACGGAGGGCGGTGTCTGTTTTCGCCATGATCTCTGTCTCTGAACGGGGGAGTTTTTTTTATTGTAGCTAATTACGTGACTCTCCAGGGGGCATCGCCGGGCAGAGTACCAGGCTATGAAAATATACTGAGTCGCCACCGTAATTAGATGTGCGCAAGGAGGAAAGGGGGATGACATCAGGTCTCATTGGGTATTGAATTACTGCTCTAGAGTAAGCATGGAAAACAGTGGGCTATAGGAAAAATATCCCATCCACCCGTTACATAGTCTATAGATGTGTAGTTAATTCAGACCCTGACTCTATTCCATCCTAATATGGATCGAATGTTGAACTAAAAACTATTAATTCCATGTGGAAATGATTTTGGAGTAATGCAGATTTAGTCAGGCCTAAACCATACCATATTTGACATGAGAAGGACTTTGATATGCAGCAATGCCTGGTAAACAAGTAATAAGGATATACGCCTGTAGGCCCTACACTACATAAAGTATGAGATTTGTAATTCATGTCTCATGGGTTCAGTTAGAGGATCTAGTGGTAAACATGGGGATGTGACTGAGAAGTATTCCACTGATGTTTCATGTCACCAATTAGGATTAAATGGTGCATGGGATTTCCCCATAAATTACTGCATTGCATTACTGTATTTCATTATTGTTAGTACATCATCATTATTGTGGATGGTTTGAGTGACATGGTGGTGTTTTCTGTCTTTCACAGGGAGAGATACGAGCAGCTTATGGGATATCGCAAAAGAGGGCCAAAGCCAAAGCACCTGATGGGCCAGGTGAGTCTTCACATATTTTGAAGGGGACAATTAACTCCTGTATTACGATACATTTGATCAAATAAATGTTACAAGTATGTATGAAAGGCCCTCACAGAACTAAACACAAGTTTATAACTAAACACAAGTTTAGGGCTCAGGACTCACCCAAAGGTCATCTAGAGGACACCATTTGATGATAGCATTTTTCTAACCTTCGTTACCGAGAGACAATCCGTCAGATGGGGATGTCAACAAGTCCGCTCTATCAGTTAACTAACAGCTGTGTTTTTCGCAGGTCCCGTCCTTTGCCCGGAGATCCAGCGTCCTCTCAGGCCTTCAGGAGACCACCCTGGACGAGGACAACCGGCAGAAAGTGGACCCCATCCAGACGGTGCGCTCGCAGACGCAGCAGTACCAGCTGAACAGCAAGAAGCACCACCAGTACCAGCCCCTGCTGGCCAAGGAGAGGGAGGCCGAGCAGCAGGCCAACGGAAAGAAGAAGCTCTACTACCAGCTCAACAGCAAGAAACATCACCACTACCAGCCTGACCCCAAGATGTACGACAGCACCCAGTGCATGAAGCCAAGGGAGGCCACCAAAGCTCCGGAACTGCCCACCAACCACAGCTGGAACCTGCCTCCCGCGCTGCAGCAGAAGTGGGTCCGGGACAAGGACTCTGGTTGCCTGAGCAAAGTCAAGGATATCACCATGGAGCTAAAGAAGCTTCCGGCTCACCTCAACGGCCACAGTGGCGAATCGGAGCAGAGCAAGGCCACGGCCAAAGAGGACGCACCGCTGTTGAAGGATACCGGTGTCAGCGACAGCAAGCTGAAGATCGTCAAGAACAAGAACAAGAACGGACGCATCGTCATTGTCATGAGCAAGTACATGGAGAACGGCATGCAGGCGGCAAGGATTAAAAACGGAGATGTGGAAACCCTTGACGAACCGCAGCCGGGCAATGATGATGATGCTGCAGAAAATCAACTTGAAAAGATGAGGCTCGTCCAGAAACTGGGTCTCACCAACGGATTCGCGAAAGACTGCGACAAAGGGTCCAACAGATCTAACGTGCTTAAGTGTCCTGCTGACAAGGTCGACTCGCCCAAAATGGAGCTTAGTGCGACAGAGCAGAATAAACATTTCTATGTCAGGGGTCAGAAGGAGGCTACAGAGGATCAGCCCCTGCAGCTGACCACCAAACCTAACTTTGCCCCCTGGCCCTTTGAGATGGGGGTTCATAGGACTCAGCCAGGAAACGGCTCTTCTCCAGCCCTCAAACGTCACCTTTCGGAGGCAGACAAGGGCGAGGACCGGGGTGGCTGTAAACAGTTTCTAAACTCCCGGAGTATCAGTGCACCCTGCACTGTGTCCTCACCTCCTCAAAGCAACTCCATGGACCAAAATGGCCACCATAGCCACAATGGCCACCAGAACGACGACTTCCTGGAGTCGAACCAGGACGAGCCCATGGACCTCAGCTGTGTGAGGTCCAGACGGGAGGCTCCAGTTCCCACAGAGACACAGGTGGCTCCTGCTGAGGAGGAGAAGACTGCAGAACAGACAAAACCGCCATTGGCTATCACAACAGAACAGACTGTGAAAGGGAAGCCTTTTCCTTCATTCAAGCCTTTCCTTGGGAATATAGTCATCACGGATATTACAACAAACTGTCTCACGGTGACATTTAAGGAATACGTTACAGTGTAACGAAGCTGAAAAAGACGATCTGAGGACGAGGGATTAACAGCAACTGTGTGAATTTGTACAAATGTGTGTTGGAACATATTGGTATTTTCAGATGTTTGAATGTAAATAAGAACCCTTACAGTTTGCATTTAGTGGGGTTGAGATTCATTTTGTTTCAGGTTCCTAACCCTTCTATAATTTGTATGTACGTAGCTTTGGCTATCATTCTCTAAATGAGCCCCAGAGTTTTTGATGATGTAGGCTTCTAATTGAGTTACAAACTACTTTAGCACATGCTATTTTGACATATGGTATCAGGGCTCAGTGAAAAAGCACTTACTCATGTAAATATGATTTACTTTTGATAAAGGCTTTATATCCATTTTGCTTTACAGTCTTTGTTTCAGGTCTATATATTGAGAAAGAAAAAGTCTATGTGTTGATTATTGATAAATGACACCCTCTTTCAGTTTATTTGCCTGTGTGTGGTGTGTGTGCACGCAAGTGAATACATGTGTGTGTCTGTGCGTTCATGTGTAGCGACGTTGCAAAAATGATGGGCCGTGTGTGCGCATGTACAGTACCGGTCAAACATTTGGACACACCTACTCATTCAAGGGTTTTTCTTTATTTTTACTATTTTCTACATTGTAGAGTAATAGTGAAGACATCAACACTATGAAATAACACATATGGAATCCTGTTGTAACCAAAAAAGTGTTTTATATATTAGATTTTAGATTTGTCAAAGTAGCCACCCTTTGCTTTGATGACAGCTTTGCACACTCATGGCATTCTCTCAACCAACTTCATGAGGAATGATTTTCCAACAATCTTGAAGATGTTGCCACATATGCTGAGCTTTTCCTCCACTCTGGGGTCCAACTCATCCCAACCCATCTCAATTGGGTTGAGGTCGGGTGATTGTGGAGGCCAGGTCATCTAATGCAGCACTCTCCTTCTTGGTCAAATAGCCCTTACACAGCCTGGAGGTGTGTTTTGGGTCATTGTTCTGTTCAAAAACAAATGATAGTCCCACTAAGTGCAAACCAGATGGGATGGCGTATTGCTGCCGAATGTTGTGGTAGCCATACTGGTTAAGTGTGCTTTGAATTCTAAATAAATAACTGACAGTGTCACCAGCAAAGCACCCCTACACCATCACACCTCCTCCATGCTTCACGGTGGGAACCACACATGCGGAGATCATCCGTTCACCTACTCTGCGTCTCACAAAGATTGGAACTAAATATCTCTAATTTGGACTCATCAGACCAAAGGACAGATTTCCACCGGTCTAATGTCCATTGCTCGTGTTTCTTGGCCCAAGCAAGTCTCTTCTTATTATAGGTGTCCTTTATTAGTGGTTTATTTTCAGCAATTTGACCATGAAGGCCTGATTCACGCAGTCTCCTCTGAACAGTTGATGTTGAGATGTGTCTGTTACTCGAACTCTGTGTAGCGTTTATTTGGGCTGCATTTTCTGAGGCTGGTAACTCTAATGAACTTGTCCTCTGCAGTAGAGGTAACTCTGAGTCTTCCTATCCTTTGGCGGTCCTCATGAGAGCCAGTTTCATCATAGCGCTCGATGGTTTTTGCGACTGAACTTGAAGAAACTTTCAATGTTCTTGACTGATCTTCATGTCTTAAAGTAATGATGGACTGTCATTTCTCTTTGCTTATTTGATCTGTTCTTGCTATAATATGGACTTGGTCTTTTACCAAATAGGGATTTCTTCTCTATACCACCCCTACCTTGTCACAACACAACTGATTGGCTCAAACGCATTAAGAAGGAAAGAAGTTCCACAAATGAACTTTTAACAAGGCACACCTGTTAATTGAAATGCACTCCAGGTGACTACCTCATGAAGATGGTTGAGAGAATGCCAAGAGTGTGCAAAGCTGTTATCAAGGCAAAGGGTGGCTAGCTGAAGAATCTCAAATATAAAATATATTTTGATTTGTTTAACACTTTATTGGTTACTACATGATTCCATATGTGTTATTTCATAGTTCTGATGTCTTCACTATTAATCAACAACGTAGAAAATTGTTCAAATAAAGAAAAACCCTAGAATAAGACGGTGTGTCCAAACTTTTGACTGGTACTGTATGTGTGTGTGTGTTTGCAAGGTGGACAGATTCAAACTAGGAAGATAGAAGTCTGTTGCTTGGACAGATCATGAAAGCCAAACAAACAGGGCCTCCCGGGTCAAACTGCACAAGTCAATGAAGGACCTTGGAGTTAACATGTACTTTGCACTGTTGTAGGCTGGCTGAGGGGGGTGAATGGCTGCTGCGAAGGCGATGGCCTTAGCCTCTTATCTGAGGATAACGTTTAGGAAGATAGATAATACTGGTTTCAATTATTGTAAATATGTGAAATACCCACTCATATCATTCCTTCCCTGTAGCTCTGTAACAATGTGACATTCTAGAGATCAATTCAAGTCCCATTGGCCTAGTTCTTTCTTCAAGACCCATAACATGGATATTATTCATTTTAAAACAATGCTATGTTTATAATTGATCCTATTTATTGTAGCTATTCACTACTAATGTGAAACATGAAGGGAAGTTGGAAATTATTTATAGAGATTTCATTTTAGAAGGTCGTGTAGGCCAACTAACCATCACATTCATCCCTGACGTTTTGTTGAACTAATGAGGAATTCACCCACATGTCATATTCAGAATGTAAACTATGGGTGATTAAATCAACATTACAGTTAACACCGGTGGTCTTTAATGTGCAATGCATTTCAGGAAATGTCCGGCTACTCTTTTATTCACACCGTTTACTTCATTCTCCGTTATAACTAGAAGTACAGAAGTCATTATGAACCATGTTCTCATAGCCTGCACGCTAATGCTTATGAGTTTGATAGGCCTATGGCCTTTTGTGGGCTTATAACACTGTTAACTTGAGCCTATAACAGTTGTATAACACTGTTACTGTTTCAATAGCATTCCGTGTTTTCATTGCAAGGGCAAGGCATATGGTATCCTAGGATAGTCTATAGCCTATATTGGTATCATCAAAAAACATTCATTCATGGGACCTTCTCAATGTTCTGTTTGAAACCCCTTTCAGCACTTGGTTCTTCAAATATGCATTGTAACTGCTTAAAGAGGGACTTTGTTGTTCATGTGAGCAGACTAAACTGAAAAGGCTTCTTCTGATGTGTTTTTGCGAGAATAAAATTGTATGAAAGTTATGAGCCGAATCTATTCTTTATGGGCTACGTGACTATGCATGATCAGATGTTAGAGTGATACAGATCTACATTGTCTCAAGGGTGTCTTGCAACACAATCTTGTAGAAACCGCAGGACTTGCTTCTTGCACTGGAGGTTAAAATAGATGCAGTACTAACCTCGCTTCCTGGCCTGCTGCAGGGCTGGCCCTAAGTGAAATTTTGTTGTGGTGCCCCCCCCCCCCCCCCACCTTGCGGGCAAAACATTTTAGTGCCCTACTGCCATGTCTTATTCCGATGTAATATGATGAGTGAGAGTCACTAACCAGTGGTTTAAAGTACTTAAGTAAAAATAGGTGAAAGTACTAAAGTAGTTTTTTGGGGTATCTGTACTTAATTTGACTATTTATATTTTTGACAACTTTTACTTTTACTTCACTACATTTCATGAAGAAAATTATATACTTTTTACTCCATACATTTTTCCGGACACCCAAAAGTACTCGTTACATTTTGAATGCTTAGCAGGACAGGAAAATGGTCAGAATTCACACTTATCAGATGTTAGAGTTGTTATCAGAACGTCCCTGGACATCCCTACTGCCTCTGATCTGACGGACTCAATAAACACATGCTTCGTTTGTAAAGTATCTCTCAGTGTTGGAACGTGCCCCTGGCTATCCGTAAATTAAAATAAACAAGAAAATGATGCAGTCTGGTTTGCTTAATATAATGAATATGAAATGATTCATACTTTTACTTTTGACACTTAAGTATATTTTAAGCAATTACATTTATTTTTGATACTTAAGTATGTTTCAAACTAAATACTTTTAGACTTTTACTCAAGTAGTATTTTACTGAGTGACTCACTTTTACTTCAATCATTTTCTATGAAGGTATCTATACTTTTCCTCAAGTAAGACAATTGGGTACTTTTTCTAACTATAGAAACAAACTATATTAATGAGGACCCCTTGGTGGTTAGATACCTGGCTAGATTAATTCATCAAACAAACAAAACAATTGGGGAAGTTTGGGGGGCCGGCCCTGCCTGCTGAATTTAGATGATTTATTGATCAAATCAGGTGTAGGTAGACCTTACAGTGAAATGCTTACTTATGAGCCCCTAACCAACAGTGCAGTTTAAAAAAATACAGATAACAAATAAAAGTAACAAGTAATTAAAGAGCAGCAGTAAAATAACAATAGTGAGACAATATACAGGGGGGTAGCGGTACAGAGTCAATGTGCGGGGACACCGGTTAGTTGAGGCAATATGTACATGTAGGTAGAGTTAGTAAAGTGACTATGCACAGATGACAACAGAGAGTAGCAGCGGTGTAAAAGACGGGGGGGGTGGCAATGCAAATAGTCTGGGTAGCCATTTGATTAGATGTTCAGGAGTCTTAGAAGAAGCTGCTTAGAAGCCTCTTGGACCTAGACTTGGCGCTCTGGTACTGCTTGCTGTGCGGTATCAGAGAAAACAGTCTATGACTAGGGTGGCTGGAGTCTTTGACAATTTTTAGGGCCTTCCTCTGACATTGCCTGGTATAGAGGTCCTGGAAGCTTGGCCCCAGTGATGTACTGGGCCGTTCGCACTACCCTCTGTGGTGCCTTGCAGTCGGAGGCCGAGCACAAAGGTTAGCAGCTAGTCTAGACAACTCTGTAGGCATATGTGTTGGTCACACTCATTATGCAATAGTGCTTTAAGTTGTGTCAAAGGCGTTGGGGCAAATGCATGTAGACCTAAGGACAATCACAGTAACCTAACTGCTCTTTTACAATAAACCCTCCTAGTTTCAGATGACATCTCATCCATGGTCAGTTCTAAAAAAGATATATATATTGAAGGACAGTATCTTATCTAATTCCTTATTCCAAGCTGATTAAACTCAGCTCTATGGTGAAGGTTGTTTCTGATGAACTCCACCAACTCCACCTATTCACCCAAGGTCAAAACTTCAACATGTTTTCATTATGAAACGCTTACCTTGTACCTGTGTTTGTCCTTTGTAGTTGCATGCCTTTCTTCGCTTGCTGAAATCCATACTTTTTTAATAAAACGTTAATCAAATACAACCACCGACTGTGTCCTTGTTGGGGATTCAATTGGCACGCGCACCTTTGTGCTGACTTCCCGTCTTAGAGCAACAGCAATGAGCAAAAAGTCTGCGGTTGTATATGATTAACGTTTATTGAAAAAGTATGGATTTCAGCAAACACAGAAAGGCATGCAACGACAGAGGACAAACATAGGTACAAGGTAAGCGTTTTATAATTTTGCAAACATTTTGTATTGACCTTGGGCAAATGGAAGTAGTCAGAGTTGAATTCCACAAAGTCTGGTCTCTACTCAACTCTGTCGCTGGAGTTAATCAGAGACTTCCTTCACGGTGGAGTTGAGTTTAGTCAAGTACCTTCTTCCAGGGTACAACCCCATAATCCATGGTTGTTGTTCACATGTGAGTAAATTACTGAGTTTCTAGCCTAGGCCTATGAAATCCACATTGGATGCATAACGTTTCATTCACAACGTGTATGAACCTGTCCAACAAAACTGTTTGTCTATATGCAATTGAAGCTAGAAAGCCTGTTAATCAACACATGTAAGGCCAATGAGGCCTTTATCGCCTATGTAGGCTAATTTGCAAGCATATTCATTAGTTAAATTGCAATCGGGTGGCTCCACGGGGTTGTAGTCTACTTGTAGAAGTTGGCACAAGAATCACCCACCCAAAAAAACATTCAATGGATGGCATTATTGAAGCATAGAATTATAGGCTGCAGGCCGATTTCCATCGAGATGATTTACCATGGTGCGTCATTTAACCATTTCCATTGAAGAAAGAAATTGATACTCCTATAATTGCTCATAAATGAACTTAACCTTGGAAACTATGCAGATGCAATTAAATCTATAGGCTACGCTCAAATAGTTTATACCTTGTAAGTGGGGGTGACGCAATGTTTAGCTGATCAGATGTAAGCCTAAGAAGGCTATATGACCCGGGAAAAAGCCACATTTACATAAATCAGTCGTTGCCCACAATAATGGGAATTAATACGGTCAAACAATAATACAGTTGCAAATATCTCGCTCTTCAACTAGCCAACTTGATCTGCCTCCCAATGCCAACTCTTCTCCCCCGGCAATCCATTCTCATAAATTATTTTGAAACCTTTTGAAGTTATATGGACAATGTGGTAACAAATTGTAAAAAGCAGAGTATCTAGTTACAAAGTCACCTGCAAAACCGGGTTTATATGGCATGTTTTGTAGGCCTAATCGTTTTTCCGAATTGCAGAGATCGCTGCAATGATTTCGCACGCACCTTTGACATTAATTTCTCACGAAAAGGAAAACGTGTGTCCCTGCCCTAATAACAAGTTCGATTAAAGTCCGGTATACTTTTTGGTCCAATTTGTTTGAAGTAAAGCATGTCCTCTTTCTAACCTGCACACACACACATTTGCTAAATTAGAGATTGACAGGAAATCTATGTATTATAGGAAAATGTTTCATACTGGATTGGAGTGATGCTCTTGTTTGTTATTTTACAATGGCACTGAAAGTTTTCTCATTCATAAATCCATCGGCTGTAGCTGTGTATTTATTTCATGCATGATTCAAATGTTGTGTTGTTGTCTATAAAGCCAATGTTTCTGTGTACCCTACTTATTTGACAGTGTTGGCAAAAAAATGTTGACATTTTGGCTTATATTGTAGCTATGCCCTGCATTTGTCACAATGCGAGTCTAATTTATGTGGGAAAATATGACAAATGAGGTCAACCTGTGGCCGATTTATCATCTGTCTTCCCCTATTTGTCATGCAGTTTTTTTTGATATAGTAGATTTACAAACGCAACTAGGGACAGTGTGAAGAGTGTGAAGAATTCCAGTTAAATTATCATCAACATGGCGGACTGACTGTAAATAGAGTCGTCGCAGATGCACAGTCGAGAGCAAAAGTTGCCCTTAGCCCCTACGCCTCATTGCGAAACTTCAGGGATGATGTGTCGCAAAAACCCATCGCCTTGACAAACCACAACCGCAGAGCAGAAGCTTTTCCTCTCGACCATTTTATTTCATTCCATTGCCGCGGAGCCCCCGAATAAAACAAAAACTGCTTTCGACACCTTAACGCGCAGAGAACGAGAGAGAAAATGGCTGTCTCTTTTAGTCTATCCAGCTTATTTTTTTATCGAGGTTTTAAAATGGGCGCATGTGACACCACCGAAACGGATGTAAATTAAATAAATTAGATATCTTAATGTTATGAGGTTAATATCTGTAGCCTAACTGTCTGGAGACCATAAGTAAAACATGTTACCAGCTTGCCAACGGAACAAACCCAACCCATTTTGTTAAGTGTCGGCTATGTGGCAATATAACAAAACGATGAACGTTTGCTTTATTATATTACATTATTAGATAAATGATGTTCTTGTTGCCTCCAACCATAGAGATATAGATATATTTTATAATTGTGTTCTAATTCTACATCTCTATCCGCGAGAGCATCCCTATCACTTTTGTCAGTCTATTTCAGTCATCTCAGAATGTCCACAACTTTGTTGTTTTTTGTAACCAATGTTACTTAATTTAGGCCTATACATTCCCTTCTCTGTGAATTGCTCCTATATGAATTATATTGTTCTAAATTATGTTTGGAAAGGATTGGCATTATGAATATGCTAGTCTATAGTAACGTGTTGGGTCTTGTGGATTTAATTTTGTACCGTTGTTTCTTTTCACAGATACCTTACCGGAATTTATACAATTAAGCTCTGTCGAAACAAACAGAAGTTGCCGATGCCTCTTTCTCTCCCTCTGCGCACACATTCCACATCCCTCCTCCTGATCAGCAAAAAGTGTAACCTTGAACTTTTGTGTTGGCAATATTGTGTGCACGGCAATGTGATCTCGGTTAAAGACCTAATGAAAATATCTTGAAGGTCTTGGTTATAGATGTGACTTCCTTTAATGACCAACTGGATGAAAATAAAGGTGACATTTGAATTATGTCCGATAAAAAATGTGACAGATGTTGACCAACCTTTTAGACAACTAGCCCCAAGAAGGTGTGTTGTTATGCAAATTTCACAAAAAATAATTAATAAGCACAGAGGACTTGAAATACATGATAATTGTGTCTGTGTGTGTGTGTGTGTGAGAGAGAGAGTGCGTGCGTGTGCGTGTGCATGTGACAATTATGTGTTCGCGTGTCTGCATAGGAGAGGAGAAATTAAGATTCGTTCTTCCCCTTGTGCATGCCGTTTTTTGCTATTCTGAGCGATAGGTAATGGCGGTTGCCCAGATACGAGCGAACCAATAATCTTCTGACAGGTCGACCATGCACCCATATATGGCTGCAACCCCTGCTGCACTGCAGTCGCGCGGAGACCAATGCTTACCCCATTAAAAAGGAGTCCCGCAGCCCGTCTTCCTCCGGTAAAGCGATGCACAAAATGCATTACTGGCATCATGTTTGCTTGTGGAAAAATACAAGAGACAAAATGAAAACATAATGTAAATGCATATGACGAATAATAACATGAGGGACGGTTCAATATCCCATCTAGCCTATTTTCTGCATGTCTTCTTTGTCCTGTACTGCTTCTATCCCAGCGGGGATTTTGAGAGCATTCACATTAGGAAATGGCTTGTAATTGACTAGATGTTGATGTGTTTGCATGGATGCCGTCATGGGCCGAATTGATAGCATAACAAACATGCATTGATTGGCAAAGAGGGGGTCCTTTGTTTCAACCATATCCATTGCAGCTTATCCATTGCAGCCTGTCAGCGCAATATTGCCATTAGCCTATTGTCATTTCCAATGGATCAAGATTGACCTATAGGCGTGTAATTAAGCAATGAAGAGTCTATTTCGTGGTTTAGGCATGCAGTCAGCGTTTGAGATTTGCTTTGTGTTACAGGCTGTATGGACCTGCATGTCTCTAAGCTTTAGGGTGGCCCGCTATAAATTTAAATTGACATGCATGCTATACTGAAACAACCATTAGTCTATCTCAGTTAGTTTGTTCAATTATATATTAGGCCTACCTCTTCTCTCCCTTCCTGTCGAGCAATCGGAAAAGGGTATTTAAGTATTGCTTATTAGTCAAGATCGGATTATTTGAAATAGATTATGGCTGGGTCTATCAGGGAAACAATGTTATAATAGGCCTATATGAATTTTCTCCTAAACGAGTTTCTCACGGGGGCCAAATGATCCCAGAGAGTGAAAAGCCTATAGTCTAGAAGTAGAAGATGAAAGGCTTTCGTGATCTTTGCATGCTTTGACAATGCAAACGTATTGAAAGGAGACAATGCCAATACCAAAGGTGTAGGAAACGTTGTCGCTCCTCACATGTGCAAATAAACTTTGACCATAATAAAGGCCGACATCTGAGACATATTTTAATCAATATACTTTTTGTCAAATGGTTGTGCGTCCATCTCAACTCATGTGTTGGCCTTAACAGCAATATTATCCGATTGATTAGACTTTCTGATATAGTTGTATTTATTTGACTAGGCATAGATCAACCTAATTAGGAAATCCTCATTCGTATGAGTCTATATTCTTAAATGGAAGGATGTTTGTGTTAAATTAATGTATTTTGTTCGTGTAATTTAGTTCATAATGTAAGCCTGTAATCTTGTTTGAAAATCAATCTGAACTTTTGGAGTCTGTTTTCTTTAAGGGAACTTGGCGATGAGGTCTGAGTTAATATGAAGTTTCAAGAGGATATGGATATGTTATTTTGAGTACTCAATTAAATATATTTGCGAATGATTTGTAGATGTGTGATCAGCCAAATAGCTGTCAGATTAAGAAAATCAGTTTATCGGTCAATTGCACACAAGGTCCAACCGAAATGTGACTTCTGCTTTAAACCCAAACCGTTCATATAGGCCAACAGGTTTTGTGGAGAGGTGCAGGGGACTGCCACACTGGGCGCCCGGGGAGCTATTGTTGTGAGAGGTTAAGTGCCTTGCTCAAGGACACAACAGCAGGCAATGAAATCTAGGATTTGATAGGCCTACCAGCAACCTTCCGGTTGCCAGCTCACTTCCCGCCAGACCCGGGATTCTAACTGACAACCCTCCGGTTGCTTGCTCGCCTCTAACCGCTAGGCTACCTGCCGCCAATCAATTGGTGTTGTGAGTTTAACCTTTCGTTGAATGCACTGCAAATTAATATTTAGACAAATGAATGCTCTGATTAAAAAAAATCGAATGGAAAGTTTGACAATAATCCAACACGCGGGACATTATTGAAATGTACCTTTTCCGATTCGACAAGTCTTTGTATGCTGTTCATTTGAATCTGTCCTATAATGCCATATTAATTTTATTTTGGAGAAATAATATTGACATAGTAATGATAATACAGATAATAACAATAATAATAATATTATCATTATTAGTAGTATTAATAAATAAACAATTAAAATAAATATGTAGGCCTATCCAATTAAGAATAACGATAAATACAAGGATATTATTATTATTTTATCTATTTTGGTCTGACAAACCTCTCTTTCTTTTACATATGGCCTATATATTCCACATACTCCTTCAGTTGTTGCTGTAACGTGGATAAACCCAGTAGGCCTAGCTGACGGATTTATGCTGTGTAAACAACAGGATTTATCACACATGTGTCTAATTATTTGAGCAGATCGTAATGAAAGTAAGCAAATGATTTAAACGCACGAGATTTTATGGTTCGTTTTAAGTGACGGGTTCGTGGAAATTATAGACCTAAATATATCCCTTGTTGAGTGGTTGTGCTATGATCACTTGGTGTTGTGAGTTGAAAATATTTTCGCTTATTAATTGAGGCCCATGCATAGGCCTACAAGCTCTGTTCTAAACTTTTGTTTTTCTATATGAAGCCCTACTCAATGAATTAGACTACATAGGCCTACTTCCATACCCTAACTCAAACAATAGGCCAATTTCTGTTTCGCTCAACTTTTTGATAGGCTATAATTACAATATTTTCCCGATTAGTCTAAAGTTTATGTTCAGGTTAATTCATTTAATTTGAGGTCCTACCTAACAAAGTGATGGCAATCGCCTACTAAAACACTTTAAAGGCTATACATTAGGTAAGGACTTACGACTAAGCTAAAGGTGCAATGTGTTCTCTGATCTCCACATTTAGACATCTTCGACTGTGTTCGTTAAATGAAGTCAAACGGGTATGGAAACTGTAGCTTAGGTTTAAACGAATATCCTACTGAATGGAGACTATAATTGACACCATTTATTGCGAGAGAAAGAAAGAAAAAGATAAAACACCCATGACGCTGCTTGTAGGGATCAAGAGAACTGGAATAAGGATAAACTATTGGACATGAATGTGATCTATAACCTATGTTCTATTTAGACATAGGACATTTCCTTTAGGCCTATATTGTCTCCTAGTGTCTTCATACAATTTACCTTACCATGACTGTAAACTATTGATTAGGGGCACTTTAAACTGAAATATTGTGTGACAGTTCAATTGATAACTGAAATATGCACACATACAATCTGCTTTCCTTCACCTCTTTGGCGTATTACATCTGAGGAACGTTGCTCCCATTGTTCATTTCTGTTCATTCTGCACATGTTCTGGTGACATATGTTTTTAAAGATCTCCGAACAATCCGAGTAATTGATCCACCGCGCTAATGCCACCATTTTCCCCTTAAGAATTTCCAGAAGTGGACGCTCCTCCTACTCACCTAGCAACCACGGGCACGTAGCAACGGCTAACCCAATGGGCTTACTCTAAATGGTTCCACCGACTGCGGTTCCTAGGCAACACATACATTTTTTTAATGACGTCTTTTCTGTGCAGGAGTATTATGGGCTGTCTGGAATTCACTCCGCGAGACAGGGGAGAAAAATATCTAGCGTTCACCACCAAGCTTTAGCTAACGGTAGCTGGATTGAAGTAAACATGGAGCTGTCTGCAGTTGGGGAACGGGTTTTCGCAGCCGAATCTATCATCAAACGGCGAATAAGGAGAGTATGTGAAACACATTTTCCTAACATGCATAATATATTTTGACGCGCCACTGCAGTTCCCTAACGAAGCGTTCTTTTTATATTTCTGATGACACGCAGGGTCGAATGGAATACCTTGTGAAATGGAAGGGCTGGTCACCGAAGTAAGTTGCGTTGAATTTAATGCTAGAGATCCTTGCTTCTACATGGATGTTGCTGGCTGCTAGCTGTAGCGTTCGCTTGCTAGCTAGGTGGCATCTGCTAGTGACAAAGTCAGCGCAGCACGCTGGCAGTGTTAGCAAGCTAGCTAACGTTAGCCCGTATATACGCTTGCTTTCCCAATGTAATGGAAAACTAACCTCTGTCAATTGTATTTTTCTCCATAGATTTAGCACTTGGGAACCGGAGGAAAATATATTGGACTCCCGCCTCTTCGTCGCATTCGAAGAGAGGTAAATTGTATGGATATGGGCCTGTTCATGTTGTACATTCATTGCATGCAATATTAGCAGCACAGCAAAATAAAATGCATCCGTCACGCAAGTCGCCTATTACACTTCACTCTCTTGATACTCAAAATATGTGTCTTGCTGTTTCAGGGAGCGCGAAAGGGAACTATTTGGGCCCAAAAAGAGAGGCCCGAAACCGAAGACATTCCTGCTAAAGGTAGCTATGTTGATATGCATGCATTGTTGAAAATAATCCATCCAATACGCAATGATACTGTGGAATCTACTGAATTTAGGGCTGCATGGTTGGACACGATTTCTAGCATGTGGCATGTAAACATACCACAGTCTCCACCCACTATGTATCCACAGGTTCTTGATCTGGTTAATATATAGCTGTTGTTGTAACACGTAAATATGCAAGTTTGAAGGATCCACATGTCAAGTTTTCCCATGAGAATCACCTTTTGTCTACCGGTGTTAAGGCAACATCACATTTAGTGCTAGATGTGTATTTGTGTAGGTGTGAATGTGTATTAGGGAAATGAGTTAGTTAGGCTGGTGCTAATAGACCTTAATACATTTTTTTTTAAACGAATCATGGTAAATTGGTTGGATTGACAGGTAGCCAAATTGATCAATAAACATGCCAGGTTAATTGTTTATATTTCGAAATGAACTCAAGGTAAGCCTACACGTTTAGAATTTAAAATGTGCGTATAAAAGCGAGGGTTCGTCTTTTCAGGCGTGCATCGGTTATTCGGCACGGTTAAAACTAATGACGTTTTGGCGTGTAATCATCAGTAAAGCAATCGTTATAGCTAATACCAAAAGTTTTCATGGGACTGGTTTTGAATGAAATCTTAAAATCTGTAGACGTCATCAAACGAATGCGCTTGTCTTTTCACGAGAGCCGAAATTGAAGAGCTTAATACCTGCATCTTATTTAGGATGCAGGTTCTCTCCCAGGCCTGTAAATAGCTGAAAATACATATATATAACAAGTAACTATTGTGAAAATGTAAAAATGCTAGCAAACTGGTGTAGCCTGTAAATTCTTCAGGGGATATTATGCCAAGTGAAGATTTTGTCTACTGTCTTCATTTATAATTGTGTACATGTATTGTTACAATTATACTCTTTGTTATAACATTATTTTGCTAATTGCAAGTGCACATTATTTATTAAGCCATTATAAAGCGGCTGGCAGACTCTTAGTATATATGTGTAATGACAAATAAAGAGTATCCTCAACTGACATTTTAAATTTGTCTTTATGAAAGAGAACATTATACCCACTGAAATTGGAGCAGTGGAAAAACATTGCCCATATTGCCATCGGCAAAAATTGACTTTCAATTTTCCATCTTTGTTGTTGATAAGATTTTCCCCAGTTCAAAAGTGTTTCTTCTCTGGTTTCCTTCCCCATTTAGGCTCAAGCTAAAGCTAAAGCCAAATCGTACGAGTTCAGGAGCGATGCGGTCCGGGGGATACGCGTCACCTACCCGACCCCAGAGCCTGTCATCACCCCCAGAGCCCGAGAGGGGCTGAGGGCCGTAGTCCCCACCATCTTCCCACCCAGCACCGTCAACAGGGGCGAGAGTGTGCGGGTCAGGCCCCCAGAACCGGTCCGAGAGCACCGTCAACCAGTCCTCCAGAGGCCCCCAGGCCCCGATGGCTTTGTGATCGTCCCCAAGAAGAGAGGGCCCAAACCCAAGCTGCGATTTAAGGACAATCCCTTCAACGCTCCTCCCGCCGCCCCGGAGCCCCCCAAGAGGAGGGCAGATGAGCAGGCGACATATGGCCCACTCAAATTGGCCAAGCTGGGCCTGTCCGGTGGTGAAGAGAGGGGGTCTGAGATAAGGGGGAATAAACTAGCCCACAGGCACCAGGAGGAGCTGGGTGGTTACCCCCACAAGCAAATTAGGCCCGTGGCTAGTGGGAGCACACAGCAGCACTGCGGCCCAGACAGGAGCATGTTGCACTCACACAGAATAGGCTCTGACTCCCAGGCCTGCAGGACTAAAGAATGCCCCTCAAACTACTTATCCCCTCCCAAACTAAAGCACCTATCCAAAAAGAATGTGCATCAAACCAGCGAAGAGCTTCCACAGAGGGGGAAGCCTTCACTCATCGCCAAAATCCCTGTGTCACGGATCCTGGGCCAAACAGACGAAGTGACTTGGAAGCCTTGCTTGAACAACGTGGAGAAGGTTCTGGTGACTGATGTGACCACAAACTTTTTGACAGTGACTATCAGGGAGAGTAGCACAGATCAAGGATTTTTCAAAGATAAAAGATGATTTCCTCTGATTTTAATTCTCTTCAGCTCTGTCAATCTTGTACCAAATGATTTGGAAAAGTCCGTACTTTATAGTGTCGTTTATCATTCAGATTTTTTATGTAATGTATAAAAGCAAATTACAGGATTGTATGTGCAGATGTATATATATATATACTATAGTTGGAAGTCTATTAAATGTAATGACCAAAATTAAAGGACGTTTCATTTTAAACTAATCACCACCCATAGGCTATTTGAAAGAGTTGCATGCCTTGTGTACAGCATTTACTTGTTTACAAAGGGCTTTTAGTTTTCAACAATCCGCTTTTAAACAAACAATATGCTTTGTCAGACAGGCTATATTTATGTCAAGCTAGTACCTTTTACACGTTAGAGGTATAATGTGGGCGCATTTGTCATTTGATTTCACATGTCAGTGAGAAAAATAAATATGGAGAAGTCCTAAACCAATTATAGTGTTCCAGGTCATTATTATAGTGTTCCAGGTTATTATATGTTCCAGGTCATGCCATATCAATTTGAGGTGTAGCTCTACCCTATTCATTTCAAACGTTTATCAAGCACTTCCTCTATAAGAGTTTATAGAGCCTTTACAATGCTATAGGCCAGCAGATGTCGGTCTTGTTTCCAGATTTGATAAACTGTTAATAAAAATGGGAAAGGTGCTTGATGTTTATGACGCTGTCTTTGTCGAAGAACATAAGGTCCTTCTGTCGACATCTGTGTTGGACATATAAAATCAAATGCTTTCAGTGTAACAGGATGATCACAACCCGATTTTGCTTTTGAGATGCTTTCCAGTAAACTTGTTGCAATTGTCTCTGCTTCTGGTTGTCGTGATTTCTTCCAACTGATTTTAAGATTCCTTTTTTTTTGCCTTGGTTGTGAAAAGGGCTGATGAACGTTGCAAATGTGCTTTATAGAATTACAGCTTTCAGAAATATTTTGGTGATATTGGATTTTTTTTAATTTAGGAAGCTGCTTTAGTTTGCATGTTTCCCGTTGTCCTAATTTCAAATAACGTTGACCATATTTCGGATTTATAGACTAACTGCAGGAATAGGTTTACCTCGTCTTTGCCGGTGTTCAGAATGACTTTTTCTTAGCAATAGGGTAGTGCCAATTATAGTAGAGAAATAGGTCCTAGTTTTCGTTGAGATTAGTGCGTTTTGGAAACGGTCCACAAAGGCCTAGAAAGTCAAGACCTTGGTTTATATATTTTGTAACGATTCAGATTTTTTCAAAACAAATCAGGAAGCAACTCAAATCTATAGGCCTATTTGCTTTCATTAAAAATACAATACTAATTTCACTGTCTTATTTTTATTAAAATGACAAAGATTGCTAAAAGAATAGGGTAGTAGGGACTCAGAGACAGCTGATAAAGCATTTTAATAAGAGTTTTATATTGAATTCTATTTAAATGTAATTGTGCCGTCCTCAGAGGTCGTCCTGCAAACTCTTCACAGAAAAAAACCCGTAGTCAATAATTGTTTTAAATGGTTGACATTGGGCTTACAGGAAGAATTTAATTGTACTTTTGCAAAAAAAAAACTCAAATCATAAACCAATACAATCCAGCGCCCATCGGTATCTGCGGAATGGACACGATGGTTATGTGAGGTCACACGGTAGGTAGGCCTGTGTTACCAAATAGGTCATCAGAGCTAACAGATTGCCTACGAAATGTACGTTATAACCTGCTATTACACTTATGTCTGACAGGAATGCCTTTGCCTGACAAAAGACTCCGGTCATTTTTGTATAGGCTATGGCTTAATGTTTAATGATTAATTTGGATGATTGTTGCGTGCTTATTCTGTTTTTTTTACTTGGTTAGTTCCAGTGGCCTATTTGTACGCCTATCGGTGCATTCGTTTTGCAGAATCATTCGATGATGCTCGCATGCCACATGCAGATAGTAATTGAACAATCTGACTCTTGATAGGCTACAATGCAATTTCTCCAGATGAAACACGCGTCGGGTGTTAGATGTTGTCATTGAATCATGGGGATATAATACAATACAATTAAAAGTTTCCCCCCAAAATTGACCAAACGCATCAATAATTGTTAGATATTTTTGACCATCAATCAGCCCAAACATCAGCAGCACATTTCTTAAATTGCATGTAAAATGTGTGCCGGTTCAGTCGTATACGGCCATATACGGCCATTATCAGTTTAATGATATATTACGCAATGTTACAAATCATTTGCACGACGTTCACTTCGGAGAATAAGTGTATTTGTTCTTGTCTGGATATATTTACTCCCTTCACGCGTCCAGAACTGCGTAGGATTTAGCCTAGTGCTCCCGGCCATTCAGTTTAGCTGCGATAAAGCGTTGAATACTTTGTATCAAATAATTGCCCTCTTTCCTTTCACAAGTTGTTATTCATTGTGGTCAATAGCATGCCGTTCATCTGTAGAGCCTCCTGCGCGAGAAAGTAACAGCACTGTGCAGAGTCACACAGTGAACTCGAGCGAAGGGCACTGCCTTAAATTCCCCAAACATCAGTAAACTACGATAGTAACCTCGGGTCATGGACGACCGCAACAACCGTAACCCCGGGTCAGCAGCGGGGGCAACCCACATGACTGCCTATGACACCATGGACAATCTTCCGCTTCACAGTTCCTCTTTCTTAGTAGTTAAAGTCTTTATTTTCTCTAAAGAAGTCTTACCGGAGCCTGTTCAAAGTCCAGTTTCAAAACTGAAGAGAAAAAAAACCACACCACATTTCCATTTTTGATTAGATTGTTTATTAAATGATTGTTTTTTTAAAACATTGTTTTACATAATACAATGTATATTTTCTCATACCTGTATCCACATATAAACGAATCATGTATCCTCTATGACGTTAACATCATTGTATATGTTTCCAGTATGCTAATGTTGTTGGAATAAGCTGATCTACTAATGCCCACTAAGTATCTACTGATGGCCACTAATGTTCACTGCTGAGGCTTCATCATGAAATGCATGTGATTGAGTTGCACTCCGAGCTTCACCCTCATATCATTATCATGGTCATCATCATCATCGTTGTCATCACAGTTGTCAACATCCTTCTTGCCTTCAACGCCTTCCGCCACACAGAACACAGAAAAAGTTGTTCGCCAGAAGACAACAAAAAAAAGATAGAGAATCAGTTTACCCCAATTCTAACTATAACCAATCAGGAGGGAAATACAAAACTGATCAGCGAAGGCAACTTCATCCTATAGGCTAATTATAGGCACTGTACATTGTGTTCAATAGGCAGGAAACTGAAAATTGTCCGAAATGTAGTGAAATTATGTACTTTCTGGTACTTTTTTTGTTACACAGCATTTTACTACCCTGTTCCCTACTCAACAAGCCCCAGGGGACCTAAGCAGGGATGTTTTATGGTTGTGTTGGACAGACAGGGACCTGGGCTGTGAGGAGTCAAGGCGAGGTCACTGGGGATTAGACAGGGTGTCCGTAGTTCCTGTCACAGCGGGGGTAGCAGTGGGGGTTCAGCCAGTGTTCCAGGTTGGTCTCTTGGGCCCTCTGATCCAGAACCTGCATGTGGAGCAAGTGCTCCTGTACAGGGGGAGGGAGGGAGGGAGGGAGGGAGGGAGGGAGGGAGGGAGGGAGGGAGGGAGGGAGGGAGGGAGGGAGGGAGAGAGAGAGAGAGAGAGAGAGAGAGAGAGAGAGGGGGGGCAAGAGTCAATAGAGGGGGGAAGAGATTAAAAGAGAGAGAGAGAAAGAGAGAGAGAAAGAGGGAGAGAAAGAGAGAACGAGAGAGAGAGGGGGGGGCAAGAGTCAAAAGAGAATGTGAGAGAATCATGAATGGGGTGGGCTGTCTTTTTTCTTTTTTTGGAATGAAACACACCAGGGAGAGAAAGAGTGGACCATCAGTTTCATTGTATGACTACATATTATCTAAAGTGCTGTTCGTTTATCAAGCCGTAAGCAGCTCTCATTATCATATCAAAACAGAAGAAATTACAGGGTAACTGTTACGTGACACATTTTTTTTATGGATTCTTAGAAGGATGAGCACACCGCTGCAGGTTTCTAATTGTGCCCCTTGCACTTTGAACCTTACCCTCATTGGCTCATCGGGGTGGCCGGGCTTCTGCCTCTTGGTCCGCAGAAGTTGCTTAGCATAGCTCTCCTTGATGATTGGGTTTGCATCTGTTCGATGGAGAGACAAAGCATTTCAAGACATCAATATCCCTTCGTTTTCAAAGAGCTGACTGCGCAACATCACTGCTTGCCTACGCAGGTGGACATGTATTGTCATACGTTTGGCCCTGGAGGCAGCTCTGCATAGTGGTCACTAGCTGGCAGAGCCACAAAGTCATACAAAGTCATAGTTTTGTTGCACCTGGACTACTGCCCAGATGTGTGGCCATGTGCGGCAAAGAAGGACAAAGGTAAATTGCAGTTGGTCCAGTACAAAGCAGCACGTATCGCACTTAGATGTAGACGGGGGGAAAGTGTCAGTGGCATGCATGTCTCCTGGCTCAAAGTTGAGGAGAGATGGACTGCATCACTCTTGGTCTTTGTGCGAGGTATTGATCTGTTGAAGGTACTGAACTGTCTGTTCAAGCAGTTGGCACACAGTTCGAACACCCATTGGTACAACACTAGTCATGCAACCAGAGGTCTCCTCACAGTCCCCAGGTTCAGAACAAAAGGCTGGGAAACGCACAGTATTAAATAGAGCCATGACTACATGGAACTCTCTGCCACCCCAGGTAACTAGCAATAAAAACAGTTTTTAAAAAACAGATAAAACAACACCTTACTGCACAAAGGGTACTGTGAATCGACACAGTCATTTTATATATATTGTATTGTAATTTGCACTGTACTATGTATTAGACCTAGAGATTGTGTGTATGTACTGATACAGTGCATTCAGAAAGTATTCAGACCCCTTGACTTTTTCCACATTTTGTTATATCCTTATTCTAAAATGTATTAAATATTTTTTTCCACAGCAATCTACACACAATACCCCATAATGACAAAGTAAAAACAGGTTTTAAGAAATTTTTGTCTATATAATGTCTCACACAAACCAAGTCATGAGGTCCGAAGGAATTGTCAAGACACAGATCTGGGGAAGGGTATAAAAAAATGTATTCCTCAGTAAAAGGCACATGACAGCCCGCTTGGAGTTTGCCAAAAGGCACCTAAAGACTCTCAGACCACGAGAAACAAGATTTTCTGGTCTGATGAAACCAAGATTGAACTTTTTGGCCTGAATGCCAAGCGTCACGTCAGGAGGAAACCTGGCACCATCTCTACGGTGAAGCATGGTGGTGGCAGCATCAGCATGTGGAGTTGTTTTTCAGCGGCAGGGACTGGGAGACCGGTCAGGATCGAGGCATAGCTGAACAGAGCAAAGTACAGAGAGATCCTTGATGAAAACCTGCTCCAGAGCGCTCAGTACCTTAGACTAGGGTGAAGGTTCACCTTCCAACAGGACAACAACCCTAAGCACACAGCCAAGACAAAGCAGGAGTGGCTTCGGGACAAGTCTCTGAATGTCCTTGAGTGGCCCAGCCAGAGCCCGGACTTGAACCCGGATCGAACATCTCTGGATGTGGAAAAAGTCAAGAGGTCTGAATACCTCCCGAAGGCACCGCATGTAGGCTATGTGTGATGTTTTAAATGTATGTATTTCAGTCCTTGACTAATACTGTTCTGTACTATGTATAATGTCATGTTTCATGTGGACCCAAGGAAGAATAGCTGATGCTTTTGCAGCAGCTAATGAGGATCTTAATAAATACCAAATACCCCCCAGAAATCGGATTTTAAACATAACCTTAACCATAACCATAACCTTAACCACACCGCTAACCCTAACCTTAAATTAAGACATTAATTGTTATGATATAGCCAAGTTTGACTTTGTAACTGGCCCAGCTAGCGGGAAATCGCTCAGTTCTCCCTTCGGGGCAAGATTCATGACAATGAACGTCAACCTTCATTTGTCTACATCTATCTCAAACGAAAATATTGCAACAATCAGTGACATAGGGTACTCTATAGGGAATAGGGTGCCATTTGAGATGCAACCCTAGTCTCGTAGAGCTCTGTCTCTGTCTGTCCCCCAGCAGCAGCAGAATATCATTAGGAGGCTGTTTTTTGGTGGAGCAACAAAGTACCCATTCATTTCCCCCACTCTCCAGAGAGCCAGGCCAGCCCATGGAGCACGTGACCCCCAAAAGGCCAACCTGTGAGGGGGTATGAAAATGAACCTGGCTAGCGCCAGGCACACACAGCGACGTGGCAAAGCACCACCCAGGGCTCATGCAGGCTTTTTGCAATGATTTTGAAACTGAATTGATAAGAGCTTAAAAATGGACATGACATGTTATTGTAATAGGGGGCAGATCAATACAATATTTAAATGAGCTATGTGCATAAAACAATTCAGTCATATTTGTTTTGTTTTACATGAACAATTATTTGTTCTGCTTATTTTCATATTTTCATGCAATATCTTCATACAACAGACATGTATTTAGTTTCATATTTACTAGTTACAATGACGCAACGCAATATTTGCTTTTCTGTGCACGACTGAATTGCATTTTTATTTTGTAAGTTTAATTATGAAGCAAGTACTTTTCTTCATGCATGTAATTATTTGAGCATATAAATTACTGCATTAATTACTACTTAACAACTGCATAATCATATTTTCTTAAAACAACATTTCTATTGCATTAACATTTAGAAAAAAATGCAAAAACTTTTATCAGAGACCTTAAAAAACTCACAAGCCACCAAAAGGTTAATTAATACATTTTTCTAAAGGCAATTTACCTCTTCAAAATGAGCCTACCTGCTATGTAGATGGTCAAGAGGACCAGACAGAGGGAAAATGTCACAAACTTCTTCATCTTGGTCTCAGCTCTCCTGCCCAGCTACTTCTGCACTGAGACCCCAGTCCGTAGGAGATGAGGGTGTAAATGATCCTCTTACGTCACCGATCTCCTCCCCAATCCAAATATCACATAACTGTGAAAACATCTGTTGAGTGTTACTGTGCCTGCTGTTCTGGCACGAGACATGTATTTATTTGTATATTTATTTGGTGGTGATTATAGCATGCAATGTACTTATTTTTTCATCAGTTTGAACTTTGATACCGTACTCAAATATATTTTTATTCTAGCACGAATTACATCTGTATCCAGTTGCAGTTTTAGCGTTATGATTTAAAATTTGCAATGCTGATTCTATCCACTTGATGGCGCGCAAAACTCATTTTATACAGAGATCATTTGTTTAGGAATATTGGATGTTTTTCGCAAGGCAGTGGTTTTTTAAAGGCTATTTTCTGTTTTGTTCTTGGTTTCCCGGAAACGAGGCCATGCGCCTTATCGGCCTTGGGCCACACTCTTTTTACGGCACTTCAATACAAAGTGATTTCCGTAGCAGGTTAGGAGAGCATTTTCGTTAACCATAACCATTTTCCTAACCTTAACCTCAGAATCCTAACCTCCTTCGCAAATTCTCCTAACCTGCTTCAGTATCGAAGTGCCGGAAAAAAATATTGTTTTGGCCTTATCACTGTTTCGATTGCAAGATGTTTTGACAGCGTGCCTAGTTTCAACAGTCATTCCAGCCAAATGTAATGTAATAAAGTTATTGTTCAACTTCTTTCTATCATCATGTAGAAATGCCCAAATAATGTGTCTGTTTTTCCTAAATATAAGATTAAGAAATTACTGGTAACTTCCTATAGGTCTAGTAGGCCTGTCAGTGAATGTGAAGCTCTGTCTGCGTTTATAATATAATTATGTTATGTAAATGTGTCTTATGCCTTTGAGGCAAATGTTAGTAATACGATTTAAATGTATTGAACGAAAAGCTCTAAATCAAACTGTTTTTGATCTGTTATTCAGTTGCCAGAGTCAGCTGAGTACTACGTAAAAATGTACGTCATGGACCGTTAGCATATTGGCCAATTAAAACGAACGACACTATTGATAATGGGCGCGTTCGCCATTGCAGGCGAGTCGAAACTGACTGATCTACAAATCACATTGCAGCATAAATAACCATAGAGAATGATAAGGGCCTCTAGTTGCCAAAAGGCTATTAGCATGGGCAGCGCCATTGAGGTCTTCCACCATTTTAATGTAGTCATCTGGGTGGGACTTCATTGGCTCATCCCTCCTGGTGACCCTTTTGGAGTCATGTCCAACCGGGTCATCGGGAGGGATCAGCCAATCGGGAAGAAGAACATGGACTACTTCAAAATGGAGATAGCCTCAATGGCGCTGCCCATGTTGTCACAGACGCTATAATGGGACAGATACAAAGATGAGTCCTATATCTATCTCTATGGAAATAACTGCTCAATGTAATTTGCAGATCAGTCAGTCAAAATGTACCCATGATACAACACGGTTTTGACGCGGTTGAACACGGCCATTAGGTGGGAAGGCCACTGTTTGCAATGGGACATATGTTTTATCGACGAATCTATTGTTTAGTCGTGTTATTGATATAGTAATGAAGCTGTCATGTCAATGCAACCTTTAATATTATAAATTCCTGGGCATGCGTTTCGTGTTTTTATTTTAATTATTATTATTTTATTTTTTTACAGACGATGGATGATCAGTTTCTAATGTAGTCATTGCTAGGTAGGTAACGAGCACATCAGGTGCCCAGTAACTATAGCTAGCATAGCTTCTGAATGCTAATATTCCAAATGTTCGTGGTCGTCGTCTTGCTACGTATTTTGCCAAAAATTAACGGTAGCCAATGTTTACAATCTCGCTCGAGCCTTGTTTTGTGCGTTATTTCGCAACACGAGAAGGTTGTCATTTTATCGTCGCTATTGCATGGACATCATGATGCGCGCGACTTGCGCACAATGTTTATATTGGTGAATTCTCGTGATATTCTATGATTTGATTAGTTTATTCGCGTTAATACCAACCACTCATCCTCGAATGTCTATGGAGGGGGACGAGGGAAACCGCGACCAATCGTCACGGGAAGAGTGGACACTCCTGTTTTGGACCACTCTCGCTGTCGTAGTGCCCGTGATAATTACTTTGTGGTGCAGTGTCCAACGCTCCAAACGGAAAATACACATGAAAGACTTCTTCCGCAAGAGCAAGCACGGTTGGCACTGCACGGACCTGTTCAACAAGCCCACCTATTGCTGTGTATGCCAACAACACATTCTACAAGGGGCGTTCTGCGACTGCTGCGGAGTGTGCGCCGACGAGACATGCCTGCGTCGCGCCGACCGGAGCCTTGTTTGCAAAGAGATTATGGCTCCGTCCCAAACGGATGGGACACTAGAGCACCGCTGGGTCCGGGGAAACGTCCCTCTCTGCAGTGTCTGTGCGGTCTGCAAGGAGCAATGTGGGAACCAACCGAAGCTGTGTGACTTTAGGTAATATTATTTTGCTTCTAGGCTGTCATTTGTGTGTGAGTTTTTGTCTGCCACATTAATCAGAGTGAAGCCCAGCGGGATGCAAAGGCGTTAGCTTTTATGTGTATGGTTCTGGCACGAAAGATGGAGAGGGTGCTATTTGTCATTTTTCAATCATGGGGGAAGCTGAAGTTGCTTTATTTGCAAATTGACTGGAATTAATATCGTGTCCCTTTTTTTTCGTGTACAATTCTTAACCAGCTCGCTGTCCATCTTTTGCCTTGACATTACAGTGAGCTCCGAATAAATTGTCCCTGTTGGGTGTGTGTTTGTCCCTTGGCAGGTGTGTGTGGTGTCAGACCACAGTGCACGACGACTGCAAGCCCAGCCTGTCGGACGAGGAGCGCTGTGAGCTGGGCGAGTTCCGCAGCCTCATCATCCCCCCTCACTACCTCCACCACGTCAACAAGCTCCGCCGCAGGCACCCCGATGAGTACAGCAAGGTCATAGATCACACCCAGGGAGGGGTCAGTGTCTGGGGTTAGGGTGTCCCGAATGGTGGATCGGAACCGACTGTTTGGTTGCATTACTAGCAACTACCAGTCCCTCTTGAGTCAGGTTAGAAGACTGGGGTGTGGCTTGAAACAGGTTTCGTTTACTTTAATTTTAACTGTGTGTGTGTGTGTCTAGCTGGCATCTGCCTGCGGGAGCAGCTGGACTCCAGTGCTGGTCCTGGCTAACACTCGCAGTGGGAACAACATGGGGGAGGCTCTGCTTGGAGAGTTCCGCACCATCCTCAACCCTGTCCAGGTCAGTCAGTCCTCTGTGTAGCATATTATGGAATTAATAAGATGTCTAGGTCAAATTGAACTGGCGCACAATAGGCACTCTTTCGAGTTAAAGTGATTGTGGAGGTGGCACGGTGATGGGATGCATAAACTTCTCCCTCCCCTCCAATCCACTGTTTCCCTTATCTGTCTGCTATCCTCTCCTTATCTCCTTACCTCTCCTTTTCTCTTTCTTCTCCTTTCCTCTTCTCTTCTCCTCTCTTTTCCTCTCTCCTCTTCTCCTCTCCTTTCCTCTCTTCTCCTCTCCTCCTCTCTCAGGTGTTTGACCTGTCGGAGCTGCCTCCCTCTAAGGCCCTGCAGCTGTGCACCCTGCTGCCTCCGGGCAGTGTGAGGGTGCTGGTGTGTGGCGGGGACGGAACCGTGGGCTGGGTGCTGGATGCCATCGACACCATGAAGCTCAAGGTAAAGGACTGTGTGTTTTTACATGTGCAACATGACAATGGGCAGGTGCAAATGAGTCGTGCAGCTCTATGCCAAGAGACTGTTGTAACTGAAGTTGCAACTAACGTTGCTGTAACTACTGTTGTTGTTGGTTATTATTATTGAATAAGACGTCTGTAGATGGCGTGCATGTTCCATCGGAATCACATTCGCATCTAATCGCTATAGATATTTTCCGATAGCTCAAACGGTTGGCACGTTGTCAAGGAGGGCGGTCACGTGTGTTTGTGAGCAGAGGATCACTGGTTTGAGCCCGGTATAGGGACAGTGGAGGAAGATCTTATGTTAGCAGCACACTGACGTCTGTTTCACGTGCGTGTGTGTATTGGTCTCCAGGGCCAAGATCAGTTCATCCCCAGGGTGATGATCCTGCCCCTAGGTACGGGGAACGACCTGTCCAACTCCCTGGGCTGGGGCTCGGGCTACGCCGGGGAGATCCCTGTGGAGCAGGTGCTCCGGAACGTCCTCGAAGCAGAGGTGGTCAAGATGGACAGGTCAGTGGAGAGCCAGAGGAAGTTGTGTAGCCTCCTGTGCTAATGCTACGTAACCCAAGTAATGTAGCCTCCTGTGCTAATGCTACGTAACCCAAGTAATGTAGCCTGCTGTGCTAATGCTACGTAACCCAAGTAATGTAGCCTGCTGTGCTAATGCTACAAAGCTCAAGTCATGTAGCCTCCTGTGCTAATGCAATGAAGCTCAGGTAACAGCTTATAATACTACAAAATCAAAGTCCTGTAGCCTTCTGTGCTAATGCTACAAAGCGCATGTAACGTAGCCTTCTGTGCTAATGCTACAAGCGCATGTAACGTAGCCTTCTGTGCTAATGCTGCGACGCTCAATATCCCTAGTTCTATTTGTGTTGTAACATGGTTGTAAATTAACCAGTATGATCTTCATTGTCCTAACAGGTGGAAAGTTCAGGTAGCCTCAAAGGGGCTCTACTTTCGTAAGCCAAAGGTGAGTTGCATTTCACCCTCTCTAGCTAGTCTCTTTTGATCTTGTCCATTTGCCCTGCATTTTGATATAATTCAGCAACACATACTATATTCAGTGTGTGGCCCATACAGGAATCACACCTATAACTCTGGTGTTTCTACTGCCAGAACCACGGTCCAACCAAGTGATCCATTGCAATCATGGGGCTGTTCCAGAAAGCTGTATCAATTAGCAAGCCAGCTAACTGTCCGAAATTGCTTGAAATAACTTATTTTGAAGAAAAAGGACTTAAAATTGACAAGGTATAATTGGTTGTTTATCAACGTTAGCTGGTTAACTTAATCATCTTGCTTACTGGAATAGCCTACGTGATTGGTTATTCACTGTTTATACCCTTGATTTGATCAGTAAAGGACCTCCTAACTCGTGTGTCCTATTCTCATCAGGTCCTGTCCATGAATAACTATTTCTCAGTGGGCCCGGATGCCCTGATGGCGCTCAACTTCCACACCCACCGCGAGAAGACCCCCTCCTTCTTCTCCAGCCGCATCATCAACAAGGTCCGTCGGCCAAAGACGCATCTGTAAATATTCACAAACATGTGCACGCTACTTCAGGTGGTTGAATTTACGTACAGTATGAGAGGACGTATACAGGATGGTTGCTTGAGTGTCATGGTCGACACCTCGATTTGGAAAAAAAAATGCTTTAACGCTACTTTTCTCTCTTAGTCAAATACATTTGGAAATGCTTTTACTTACTGAATATTAGTTATGTGGTTGGTTGTTCTGTAAATAGCTGATTCAGAATAGTCTAGGAGTGGTTATTTGGGTGAAAATGTAAAAAAAAAATATTTGAATTCATTCAAACGTGACCTGCTTTTGATAACGCGTGTTCTATTGCTTTCCCCTTTATACTGGTCAAACTGTTGCCTTTCCTTCTAGGCTGTATATTTTATGTATGGCACCAAAGATTGCTTAGTTCAAGAATGCAAAGACCTGGATAAGAGGATTGAGGTAAGGCATGCAAGGAGACACACACACACAGGCACACACATTGTGGCCTCAGGGAACGACTCTCATGTCTGTTGTGCACTCTTTCACCTCTATGCCTCTGGAAGAATTGAATTTAATGTTCCGTTGCCTTGGTAAATGTCACAAACTTAAAATGAACTCGAGCATTCTTTGTGCGTTGTATAATCCTTGGATGCCTCCTTGAACTAGCTGATACTCATATCATTTAATAATATTGTGTGCTTGTTTGTGCGTGCGTGCCCGTGTGTGTTTGTGTGTGCGTGCCGTGTGTATTTGTGCGTGCCCTTTTGTGTGTGGTTTCCCGTGTGTTTGTGCGTGCGTGCCCGTGTGTGTTTGTGCGTGCGTGCCCGTGTGTGTTTGTGTGTGCGTGCCGTGTGTATTTGTGCGTGCCCTTTTGTGTGTGGTTGCCCGTGTGTGTTTGTGCGTGCGTGCCCGTGTGTGTGCTCCCACAGTTGGAGCTGGATGGAGAGAGGGTGGCCTTGCCCAGTCTGGAGGGCATCATCGTGTGTAACATCGGCTACTGGGGCGGAGGCTGTCGTCTGTGGGAGGGCATGGGGGACGAGCCCTACCCCCCTACGCGGTGAGCACCACTGGCTCACACAGGACTTTAGACAATACAGAAATGGAGACAATAAAGGCTTCATAAGCCCTACCATCAGACTAAGTCCATTGAAAAGTTGCCTGTGTATTATCACTGAAAGCATAACTAAAGATCACTTTGTCCTTTTTTGTGAAGCCTTCATGAACTCTACATTAGGCCTTTTTAGAGATGCTTCAGAAGTCATTGATAAGCTAATGTCATGCGCTCTAAAGGGGGATTTGTGAAGCATATATCTAGGCCTTATGAAGCCTTATGAATGCTCTCTAAAGCGTTTCTAGGTTGCTTTCTAAGTGTTTTTCTCCTGTCCTCTCTCCCAGGCTGGATGACGGCCTGCTGGAGGTGGTGGGTGTGTATGGCTCCTTCCACTGTGCTCAGATCCAAGTCAAGATGGCCAACCCGGTGCGGCTGGGTCAGGCCCACACTGTCAGGGTGAGGTTACGGCACCATTCCACCACCACTTGCTGTTTTATCTCCACAGTGTGAGAAGACAGCAGTGGTGTACTGGACACATTTGTGTATTCTGTGTGTCCATCCTGGTTCTGTCATTTTGACCGGAGCTGGATAGATACAGTACCAGTTTGAATGGCCATCTTTTGTAAGTAATGGAGTCATTTGCTAGTTTTGTCTTTGAACGTGGTTGGTTCATGTACAGTGAATGTCAATGTACTGAAAATATGCTTTTACTGTGCTCATCACTGTTCAGCTCTTCCAAAGTAAAAAAATAAAATAAAAAATGAACCTTCCCTCCACCTCTCACCTCTTCTTTCCTTTTCTCCGCCCATCTCTCTTACCACCTCTCCCTTCCTATCTCTCTGTAGCTGGTGCTGAAGACGTCCCGGATGCCCATGCAGGTGGACGGGGAGCCGTGGGCCCAGGGCCCGTGCACCATCACCATCACCCACAAGACCCAGGCCTTCATGCTCTACCACAGTGCCGAGCAGACGGACGACGACGACGAATCCAGCACCTCCGAGGCTGAGAGCTCCGCCCCCCATGACTCTCCCAAGCCAGCAGGTCCCGCCTCTGCTCGTGCCTGAGCCCCCAAGTTCCACCTCTTCAATGTTTCATCCATACCCCTCCTTTGTCCGTTGTAGTAAATGCTGATGTCATAATGCCACGCTTGCACACTCCCCAGATGATATAAGTGAGAGCTCAGGCATATTCCCGCCTCTGGGTAAAGGAGGGAGATGTTTCAGTGGAGGATGGTATATTTGCACTGATCCCTTGTTCCATAGTTATAATAGTTCTAACAGTTTGGCAGTGTTTCCCAACATGGACCCCGTGTGTCCCTGACTCAGGAGCAAGCATTGACCTCGACACTCGTACTCCTATGATAGAATATATATTTATATTTGTAAGTCAATCACTGGATGTTTGTTTCGTTAACTCTATTTCATGATGATGCACTGTTAATGCCATGTTGGCCAAATCCCCTATTCCATGTGCTGTATTGCGCAGACACTAGTTAGTGGTTACTAAGTCTTAAGAAAATGTTACTTGACTATATTTCTTAAAATGAGTTTATTAGGACTCCTAGTTAACCATTCCTAGTGAACTAGCCGCTGCTTATGAAGGATTTATTCACAGGTTTTATCATTTTGACAAAATGTCTACCAATGTCTGTTAACGTACTCCTACTTTTTTTTGCAATATTTTGTCCTTTTCTTAATTAGACCTCTTTGTGTTGGGCACGTCTTGTTGCACTGTAGGAATTACTCCATAGGATATAATTGGAATTGTACCATCCTTCAACCGAGTTGCAACTGCTCAAAGTATTCATAGGTATAGTTATATTGTATCTATTTTGTTTGTTGTCCACGATGGAAAGATTGTTTATTTCAAACACTTTTTAATGTCTTGATGCTGCTTAGCACTAGACAAACCGCAAGGTGACTCCCTATGTCTGTCCCATAGAAATAGATGAGCATCTAGCCATTCTATTTCTATGGTGTGTCGACTGTCAATGTTTATTACCACTGAATGTTTTAATGATCTGTGATTGAGGCTTTTCTGAATCTCTGTCACCTTTTTTGTCATTTTAGTGAGGTCAAGGGTCAAAGTTGAGGTAATATCAGGTTTGTTACAGCCATAATATGAAGTTATAGCTGGTGTTCCAGGTCGACTGTTATGCTGAAATGCTGCGCACCTGGTTCCTAAGCTCGTGGAACCAGTCTGATCACTTTGTTCGCCATTTTATTTCAAATCACGTGCAGTAGAACAGAATGGTTAACAGCAATCCGATTGGTTCCACCAGGTTACAAGGTCCCCCCTGTCCATATAAGCTTATTCAGTGTGAGCTATAAGGAAAACTGAACCTAGATCAGCACTCCTAATCATCTGTGCAGCGTGACTGCAAAAAATATGACCTGGAACGTCTCCTAGAAGTCTCGGTGCTTAAGAGATTTAGCCAGAGCCAACCAGTGGCATCAACTGTATAATGGGAGGATTGTCGATGTTAATCTAAAGCTTCGGAGGTCCATAGTTATCAATATAATGCCAACGCTTGTGATATGCAAGTGCTTACATTCCCTTTGTGTGTGTTAAGCCGTTGGGTAATCGTCTCGTTGCTTGAGGACACCCATTTTGTGTATCTGCGCTTCTACTGTATGTTTACAGCAAACCTGAATGTTCTAGAAACAGATCTGAGCATCTTAACTGTGGACAGAAATGTTATTTCAAACAGTATAGGTCAACTCTTACCCTATGAGGGCCGGAGCCTGCTGGTTTTCTGTTCAACCTGATAATGATTTGCACACACCTGGTGTCCCAGGTCTAAATCAATCCCTGATTAGAGGGGAACAATGACAAAATGCAGTGTAACTTGCTTCGAGGTCCAGAGTTGAGTTTAATGGGTATAGAGTCCCACACTGGAGGTGTCATAATATCCATAAAACCTAGCGGTCAAACAGGGAAATGGTTCCAATTGTTTTTCCACCATTCATATTTCCTGCTTAAAAAAAAACATTTAAGGGCTGTGTTTCCTGTAGGCTAACCCTGGCGTGACGTTTTGATAATCATGTGAATCTCTCGGACAAGGTGACTTATCAACATATTCAGCTCCATTTACTCTTAGATTTGAAAATGCTAATTAGCATCAAAGTAGAAATGCAAAACTACAAATCCCTGTAAGCTCCTGCACGTCATCTCTAGCTGACACCTTTGCTAACAGGTATTGTGTCAATTTAAAATTTTCACAGAACTGTCCATTTAAAAATATTCTGCAAATTTCCTCATTACTACATTTAACAAACATTAGACACATGAATCCAGAGATTCTTACCTTTCCTTCAATTCTCGTCCAGATCGGCATTTGTAGTTCTTTATGATAGCCACATGAACAGCTAATTAACATTTCGTTTTTGGTGGGGTAAATACAGGCAAATCTATTTATGAAGGTCACCTTTTCCTAGAGAGATTTGCCTGGTTATCAAAACATCACGCCAGGGTAAGCCTACACGAAACACAGCCCTTATTTCAAGTGTTTCTAAAATCCCCCATGGGATGTGACTGCTAGGTTTTATGGGTCATACTGTGGTGCTGTGAGGTTTTTTAGAAATGTAATTGCATTGCTGGAGAAATGGCCTACTTTCATTCCACGTGTTTTGGAAAATGAGGTTTGTCGAAGAGCTTGTATTGTATGCCACCGAATGTTCTCAATTAGATTGTCTTCAGATATTGAATGGTAATGGTTAGTCTTGGTAGTTTATGTACATGTCATTATGTCTACACTTAACAATGGAAGGAGACCCGTGATAGTCTATTGCTGATACATTTTCCTGTAAAGATTTGAGTAAAACTTACAGCGTACCATGAGGAACAGTATATTTGGGGATATTTAGCTACACATTTCGTTTTTGCTGTCAAACCACTGTACATAAATGCACATGATTGCTGTGGGAAGTGTCAAAGAAATTAGTTAGTTATAACAGCACTTTACTGGCGTAATAGAACAGAACGCATGACTCCATTTTGTCTCCATCTAATGGTATGAAACTTGCCCTCTGCTTTGTGGCCATTTAAAAAGAAAAGATGGATGGAGAGATGGATCAATTACTTTTATTGTATAGCAAACAATGAATCACTTTTGAAGCAATTAAAAACAGAGAAACATTTAGGCGACAAAGATGAAAACCATCTTTACTGAATTTGCTACTACAGATGTTGAAACGGATCATTTCACTGAATGTAATAAGCAATGTAAATTAGAATTTGGAAACACCAATAATAAATATTTTCATATGTATTATGAATGTCATTGTTTTCTAATACGTACATTATTTCATTGTCAGTTTTGCAAGTATATAATAGGAAAAGCAATATCAGGGCTTTTCCTTCCCATGCACTTAGTCTACTCCTGAGCAGTTTGAAGTAATATAATCACCAAATGCAGTATATATGTGTCTAGATATGTGGAACAAATAAGCCATAAACACCACACTCATTAGTAACTATATGTATTTGCACGTGATACATTTTTGGAGGAATACATCATGAGGGGACATTATCAAGTTGTCTTTTAACAAGATTAAACCCCTTATACGCAAACAGAATCTTACCCTTTGAAACACAACCAACAATTTCTAATATCTTTTTCAGTTGAACACAAGACCCAATCAAACTGAAAGTCAGTAAACCAAACCAACACGAAGTACACCATCAGCACATTAAGAACCGAGCTTATGAGACGGAAGGAATGGACAGAGAGGATAACATGCTAACACACAAGGACCATGACTATGGCCCTTTGCTCTTTATCTGGCGTTGTGTACGCGAGTCGTTCGGACTTTGTCCAAACCTTTGGGGATCTCTTAAACAGCCAGTGGCAATAATGGCTTAAATCCAGCAAATGAATTAATCTTTTCCTTAAAATATCAGCTTGCCTTCATTCCACTAACAGTAGAAATCACTTAAATCAGGAAAACTAGTGTTTCTATAGAGGGAGAAGGCAATGACACCAACTATTCATTTGGCACGGGGCTTTGCAAAGCAAAACGAATCCATCACATGCTATTCTCAACTTGCTCTCCGATCATAGCGATGGCTGTATATCCATAAACGGAAGTTCCAATCCACAATATCAGAGACATGAATTATGAGAAGCATGCACCCACATCAGAGACAATGGTGACACCCACAGATGTCCAAACTAACACCAACAGACCATCCCTGTGCTACAGATATGTACCCTTCTAGGACATGAGAAGGCCCTAACTATGGGCTATAGCTAAATTGGCTATAACTTGGGCCCAGAGTTTTTCCTTTGTCTGGTCACATAGACAGGAAAACCCCCAGCCCTAAATCATCCCTATTTACAAAACCCACAGAGTTGGAAAAACTCCTGTTCACAGGGTCTAAATGACCTCTGCTTGTTCTTATGGGCCAGGATGGGTCTATCTAGCCTGGTTGCCAGATCAACCAAATCCCCTGCCCTGTTCACTGTAATTCTAAACCAAATGCAGATCTGGCAACCAGGCTAAGTTCTATCAAGCCTGTAGTAGCAGTGTCAGGAAGCGCTTTCAGCACATCCTCACACTGCACCATGCGGAAACCCCCTTCACTTACAGGCTCTATGTGAGACACTGTAGCGAAATGTGTTTGATCAAGAAAAAAAGTGAACGATACCCACTTTTCCTTTGGGGGTATCAAGAATAATGTGGATGTTTTTCTGTTCGATTCATTAATGGTGGTGTTATTGGATCTGACATTCCGTAATGCGGAATGCCTGACACCAGCAAAAGCCACCCACTCTCTTGCATAGGTGTGCCAGTACATGGCCTTCTGAACGTTGTGGTACTGTTCATATACAGCAGATAACATACATGTTTATTCATGTTGTTTTGTGTACATTACATGTGATTACTGTGTACTGCCAAGACCCACGCCAAGAGATCATAAGCTCTGATAAAAACAGGCTGTAAACAGACCACTTAAATGTATCTGTAAATAAACTGGATGATCAAGACATTTAGCCAGGACTACAGAACAGGAAAAAGAACTCATTCGCCTGGTTCAAATACCACTTAGTAGTCGTGTTTGCCTATAACACGTAACCATTTGCGAATCAGACATGAATAATCACAACGTCAGATAATTCCTTCTATCCATCCAATGGAACTCGCTATGTCAGAGTAACCATTAAGGAATAAATCAACTTAAAATCCTTTACGGCATGCTGCTGACATCACAACAGCGGTAAAACAAAAGGTAGTAAGGATGTCATCGTGCTTTTGACAATACAATAATATTGTATAATCATTTGTAATGTTCCTTTACCTGTATGCAAGTGCTTAGTTTTCATTAGTTGCTGATTAACAAATGCTGCCTGTTTAGAGGTTGCTGTAGTTACAAGAGACCAAAGTCCAAAATGATATGACCTATACTGCATTATTACTATAGTCAGTGACTACAACCAAATAATAACCTTTAAGGTACATTTCCAATATAAGTTCCCAATATCAGTATGATTAAGTAATTTATTGACCCAGATGCTGTATATTCTAATTATTTGCGAGGGAGAAGAATGTGTGTGTGGTGTGTGTGTGTCGTGTTAACTTCTTAAGACTGCAGCTTGCACAGGCTAACAGACGAGCCGCTGGAAAAGAGCCAGAACGCCGGGTACACTGCCTCGGCGAACTGGAACACAAACGTATGGAAAGGGTATGCCCGTTCCTGTATGTTATAGAACGTGGCCGTTCCCTCTTCGCAATCCAGCAGCACGCCGACGCGGGTCGGATTCGGGTTCTGCAGTACAGTCTCACTGCTGGCGTGCCAGGCCGACAGCTTGACGTTGAACCACTCCACGCACCAGGACTGGGTGTTACGCCCCAGCCGGCTAGCCGGACCCTTCCGGTCGATGCTGTTGTAGGCCAGGCCGATGCCGGTGAAGTTGTTGCTACTCATCTTGACCTCCCAGTAGTGGCGGCCGCGGGAGAAGCCCTTGGAAGTGAGCACCTGGCTGCAGACAGAGAAGCGGGCGGGGCAATCGGGGTAATGGGTGGGCTCGTCTGACACAGAGGCCACGGTCATGTTCTCTGTGAGGGAGATGCGCTTGTGGGCCGTTTTGGGGTCAAGGGTGAGAACCGTGCCATCTGGTGAGGGAGAGACAGGAGGTAAGATTCTCTCTCGCACGCAAACACACCCATTGCACACACTTTTCTAAAAGTTCCTTCAGAATGCAGTACTTGTTCTCAAGCTAGTGTTGGGAATACATGTAGATAAGTGGTTAGACCACAGTCTATTTCCACTACAGACAACCCTCCACAGCTGGCAGCAGCTGCCAGGCCAGGTGTTAGGAGTACCAGCAGGGTTAAGGATTGTGTAATTGCTCACAGGTGCGAGTGATTGACTGGCAATTACTGTAAAAATCTTAGAAGCGGATCAAGAGTAGCATCCCAAGCCAATGGGGATTTCCTGCTGAGTGTTTGAATCTTTTTTGTTTGGTATGCCTTTTTGTATATTGTTATACTTGACATCATATGAACAACAACAACCAACATGAGCCGTCTCCCCTAGAGACATTTACAACACCCTGTTGACTTATGTTGAACGCACACTCAGAGGTTACAGACTTGCCAGAAGATTCCGATGGAGCAGTGTGGATGAAAAGGTCAAATTTGGAGCACAGTGGCATATCCCATCCCTGCATCGAGGTACGTTTTCTATCCCACATCCCACGCCGGCTCCACAGTATCTTAATGTAACCATGACTGAGTTCCGACCCCAGTGCAGCTCAGTGTAAACGAGCGTAGCGGTAGGGTCAGTATCTTCTGGCAAACTTATAGCCTATCCTAGCTTCCCTAGACTGAGCCAGAGTCGGTTTGCTACGTGGTTTCGGTAAACACTTTTGCAAACTTACATTGTAGAAGGTCATTTCGTTTTGCTGCAGACGTGATACTTGGGGGAACACTTGGTTGTCCTGTAAGAGAAATATCATGACATTAGTTTAGTAGAGTGCATAGGTAACTTTGATAAACCAGAGGGGTATTCCAGAAAGCCGGATTAGGGAGTTGGCGAGATCTGTCAAAGTAGAATTTGAGCAAACTCCGGATTTACGGTTCCAGAAAGAGAGGTCGACCTATAGCCTGATCAACCATAGCAACGAATGCTCGGAAGCAAACCTGCTACCTAAGAGGTTAACTTGATCTTAGTCTGTCCTGGTGAATAAAGATGGGGCTTCTCCGCCAATCAGATTGTTGTCCGTCACTATGGCCTGTCCCTTTGCGGAAAACATAATTGACATCAGAGCCTTTGTAATGCACGGCAAACAATGAAGGGAACAAACTATTGGACCTCGACTAGATCCTTGAACTCATTCAGAAGGTTATTTTCTGGAACCTTTTCCGCACAATCAATATCTGGCCAACTTACTCAACCTGTACGTAGCCAATGTAATCCAACGTGGTTTCGCCTTAACTGATATAGGCCTACAAACTCTACATTACTTAACAATTTTTTGGCCTCTGGAAGTTTACTGTACACTGAGGGCGACGCTGAACGATTTGGCAAGGCAACTGTGCGTAGAGACGTTTTTTTATGTCTTTGTTGCATTCCCTGCCCATCAAGCGGTCCATATAATCAAGGAGGTCTTTAACAGAATTGTAGGTACAGTAGGCTGCGCTGCTTTGCTAATCTCAAATGAATAAACCTAAGCAACATGACGAAAAATGATAAATAGCCTAATTCATCCGGCAGATTTCGCAAACATCATTGGCGTTACAACTTAACATAGAACACATTGTTGCCCATGTTGTCATGAAAAGCACTCAATAAATGATTCATCTTATATAGGCTATGGAATGGGCCTACCATTGCAATTGTGACGTAAGTAAATTGTAGTAGCCTATTGGTCCATAACCGTGACACGACTATCACCAGCGTTGCAATAACAGTGCTCTATAAAGTGAAAGCATCATTGCTAATCACCCGTGTGTGTAGGCTAGGCCTATTAGATATTGGAATTGGGCCGCTTCACTTAAGCATTTACTCGGTCTGCAATTTTCTGCCAGGCACCCTCTCTGACTTCTGCAGCGGCGGCTGTATTACATTTTTGGTAAATATGTGAACATATTTGTTGTATGTTACAATAGTTTCTTGTTCTAAACTTGTGAAATATTGGGCTCTGTCTTTTTTGACTCCATAGCTGTAGTTTATTTCTGTCATCGACATGAGGCCCTTTTTGAATGTTGCGCGCCAGTTGTCGGATCAACCAATCTGTAATTCGCTTAGCGTAATTACTTAAACGAGAAGCAGACATTCTGGAACCAAGAAATCACGTACTCCCTCATTTGGTGAAAGAGAAGCGGGATATTTTCAGGGAAACCTAAATATGTAAAACCATCTTTCTGGAATCCCCCCCCCCCCCCCCCCACAGTTGCGACAAGTATCCAGAATTGCATTCAAATTTGTCATTGGAGGCTCACTTATAGAATTCAGCTGCTTGAGCAGAGGATATCATTTTAAGCAACATTTCCCCAGTGTATAGATTGTTTTTGCATGAACAATAGTTCTACCTGGGTCCTCCTTGTTCTTGGGTATGGGTTCTGCTGATTGTTCTTTGGGGTGGTCCCTTGGTGTGTGTGGAACAGGAGTGGCGAACTCTTTGGGAGCATTAGGTGGCTTTTGGGGATTTTCTGAGGGAAGACAAACAACTAATTTAGAATATATTTTCATATCAAATGATTGCAGGCAGTACTTTTACGCAATATTGTATGAGTCAGCTGCTGCCTAAAACATGTAGGTTAAAGGAATAGTTACTTTTTGGCAATTTTTGGCAATTAAGACCCTTTTTTTTTTTTTTTTTTTTACTTACCCAGAGTCCGATGAACTCATTGATACCATATTAGTGTCTGCATGCAGTTTGAAGGAAGTTGAAGGTAGTTTCTGACGCGATTGCTAACAAGTAGTAGCACAATGTCTAGAAGTCTATGGGAGCGTATAGCCAAAATTTGCTTATGACAAAATGTCGAAATATCCCTTTAAGCGCTCTCTCCAACTAAGGTTTGCGGAACAGACTGAACAGCCCTGTTAAACCGGATCATAAACAAAAAAAACATGTCAAGCACAGCACACCTGTTATCTGAGCTTGGCAGTAATTGATGTAAACGCACAGAAAAACACTGAAAAATCACTTCTCACTGTCAGCCTTATGTTCTTTCCCTTCCTTGTGATCTCGTTTCTTGTCTGACTCTGAAAGCGAGAAATGGTTGAGAGACTTATAGGATAAAAAAGTAACTCTGGGTCATAGTTGACCCTTTAGAGGTGTAAATATAGTGGTATAATTGGCACTAAGTCATTACTGACAGTACAACAATGATCTGCCATCTGGTTTTTGAACCATTCACGTCACAGATGTTTCTGACTGAATAGAACGAGCTGTATTTGTCCTGTTTTTGCCTGGTCTGATAAGGAAATGGAGAGACCTAGTCGGTGCATCGTATTCTATGTTTGTTGAATGGTTCAATGTAGTGTCTTGGTAGAATGTACCTAGACGCTAAAAAGGCCACAACAACCCATCTTGTAATAGCCTACTTCTCTCTCGGTTTGAATCTTGTGGAGGCTTCTTCCTCTGGTTTGCCCTGAGGGGGGCTCCTGGGCTGTGGGATCTAGGCATTCTCGGATGACCTTGTGGTGGCATGCCTCCTGAAACAAAAACCAGATGAAACTTTAGATAGTGTCACACTGTATCAAAGTAAATACAGTGCTCAAGGTCGTGATTAGGCTATGAGTGACCACCACAACGAGTCTATTACTTATTTCACAAACTATTGTGGCTGTACAATTTAGCCGGACAAAAGCCATACCTTTCTGGAAAGTTACAACCGCTACTGTATGCCAGCAAGAGTTATTATGTAGCTATTATAAAGACAAGGGCATAACGGCACTCACCCATTTCAAAGATGTTTGGCATCAGAGGAGGACCAAACCTCTGAGCTGTTGGGAAGAAATCACATTTTATTGGTAATGTACACATATTTAGCAGGTGTAGCGAGAGGCTTATGTTCCTAGCTCCAACAGTGCAGTAATAACAACACACCCAAATCTCAAAAATAAAAAATGAATTAAGAAGTATTACAACGAGCAATGTCAGAGTGCGGAAAATAAATGTATACACTGCGTGTATAAAACATTAAGAACACCTTCCTTTGCCGTCAGAACAGCCTCAATTCGTCGGGGCATGGACTCTACAATAGGGATTGGCATATGACATTTTACTGTTCTAGTACTCACATAATTTGAGTGCTCTAATTAAAAAAATCGATAACAAATGAAACACACGGAAAAATGTGTGCATTTGTCTAAGCCAACAGCACGCAACCATGAATAACTTATCATAACCATTACAGATAAGTTCTAATCGCTCGATTGCCATTCACTGAAACCATAATGAGCTATGTTAAGGCGTCAGGTAGTTCGGCTGGCGTCTAGCCAACCTTGGCTAGCCTAACCGAACGTGTGTCCTCGCATACTCTCCCGTAAGACCTAAGTTTGAAAATCGAGAGAAAAAAAGCAGCAATAGTACTGTTTGTCCATTTTGAGACGCTGTAGCCAGTATACACTTCCTCAAAATAGTCAGAGTTCATCTAAAATACCGTAAAAATTAATGATGTTTGCGTTTTTGCCGACGATCTTAGTCACGCAATTTTTCATCTGACTAAGATGTTTTGTGCAGTTTTTTTTTTAAATGGAAAAACGTGCATGAAAGAGTTGTGTCTCCTTGAATGACAGACTTTATTGAAGAATCCCTATTGTTGACCAATCACTGACGAAGGGGCGTGACTTCGGCTCCGAACTTCGGCTTGCCTCCAGAACATTTTTGTCTGTGCCCGAACAGCTGAAAAAAATCTCGCCTAAGTCCAAAACGTCACAATAACATGCACAAACTCTACCGAACTGTTTCGCCTGGGAAGCACGCAGACGCTTTTACATGCTCGGCTCTGGTGGTCACAGCTGCGCTTTGTAGTGGCAAAAGACGTAACGCGAGATGTCTGCTGCTGCTTGTCCAGCGCCGAGAACGTTTCTTTGTGCTTGATAAGCATGTCATTTGTTGTGGTTTCTGCTCGGTATCAGACACATTTTTTTGCTTCAGTTGCGCTTCTCCACTCGGATGAGAAATCAAACTGGCATTCTATCAACAGACAGCGCTCTGCTGTGTAGCCTCTTTGTTTCTCTCTGGTAAAATGCTAGATTAACTTCAAGCAAAACATTAGATTAGGAAATGTAGCTGGTTACATTCTTTCTATGATAAACATTAGACAGTTTGAGCTCTCCAAACAACCTGTACACTACGAGAATGAGAACGCTATGCCGTATTAATACATTGAAGAAACGGAAATTACCATCAAACATTCTAGATTAATGGGGAAATTGCAATGATTAACGGTAGTCTACATCTACTACTGTTGATACTTTTGATAATAGCAGGGATTTCATAATCTGTGACAAACAATTCACACCATGACAACAATGAATATGTATGAATTGGCGGGAGAGCGAGCACGAAGAAAGACGTGCCTGGCACTTTGTCTCACAGTATTTTATTTTTAAAATCTATGGTTAGAGATAGATTTTTGACATCCTGCCCGTCCCCACTCTACAAGGTGTCAAGCGTTCCACAGGGATCCTGGCCCATGTTGACGCCATTGCTTCCCACAGTTGTTTCAAGTTGGCTGGATGTCCTTTGGGTGGTGGTCCATTCTCGATACACATGGGAAACTGCTGCGTGTGAAAAACCCAGCAGCGTTGCAGTTCTTGACACTAAAATCGGTGCGCCTGGCACCTACTACCAAAGGCACATAAATATTTTGTCTTGCCCATTCACCCTCTGAATGGCACACATACACAATCCACACCTCAATTGTCTCAAGGCTTCAAAATCATTTTTTTTTTTTTACATGTCTAATACCCCCATCTACACTGAATGAAGTGGATTTAACAAGTGGCATCAATAAGGGATCATAGCTTTCATCTGGATTTACCTGGTCAGTCTCATGGAAAAAACAGGTGTTCTTAATGGTTTGTACACTATGTATATGATGGTGTGTATGCACATTATGAATAGAAATTGTATTTAAAGCCGTAGTTAAATACGATAGGCCTTGACTACAGTATGTACACACATGAAGTGGGTAAAACAGTAAGTAAACATTATTAAAGTGACCAGTGTTCAATGACTATGTAAATAGGGCAGCAGACTCTAAGGTGCAGGGTTGAGTACTGGGTGGTAGCCGTCTAGTAGCACTGACTAAAGTTCAGGGCAGGGTACTGGGCGGAGGCCGGCTAGTGGTGACTATTTCACTTAGGTATTCTAAGTATAATGCTTGGAATCTGGAAAGCAAACGCCTCACCACCAGATTGGTAACCAATTTGAGGGATGAGATGTTGGATTGTGAATTATTGTTTGATTGGACTCATTGTTTGATCCCTTATTGCTCTCCAATATAAAAATCACCATTGTTGAACATGTCCATGCAAGCTTCTGGAATTTAATTAAATATCACAAGGCATCATACAAATGATAAGCACGTTTCATACACTTGTATACACACACACCTGGTTGGAGTATCTGCAGTCTGACCTCTACAGGCTGTCTCAGTACATGTGTGAGATGCTCCCTCAGGACTGCAGAGTAGGCATGCCAGGCTGCCACGGCCTTAGAGTCCAAGTTGACCTTCGGGGTATAGGGGTCAAAGGCCACCGCTGCCGGCATGTCAACTGAGGCCTGTCCCAAAGGTAAAAACCAACAATAAGATATATTATAGTTAATATTATAATTTCAAGACCACTGAGCTAAGGTTAGCCCACTGAGCTAAGGTTAGCCCACTGAGCTAAGGTTAGCCCACTGAGCTAAGGCCGGGAGCTGACGCAAGTCTTCTGCTTTCAGGTAAGGTTGCTCATCAACTGAGTGAGAGCAGTTCACCGAAGCCACCTTCGCTACACTGGACTCACCTGTAGGAAAGCCATGGTCTGAGTCTGACTGAGCAGGCTGTTGATGCCATCTTTTGCTGCGCTAAGCTTCGCAATGTTCTGGTTGAACTTCTTTATGAGGTTCTGGAGTTTGGTCTGACCGCTCTCGTGCTCGCGGTCCACAGTGTTCAGAGCCTCACGCTCGTCACGGTCCAGCAGCGCCCGGATTTGGCGGTACTCGTCCTCCAGAGCTCTCTTCCTGCTGGCTGCAGAGTCCTGGAGGAGACGGACACACAGTATACGTGGAGTTCTCAAATGGATCTCACAGCATCTCACACCGCTCTTACAGTGACTGTTCGCTATTTACTTTTTCCAGGTGCTCAAAGCTTTCAAACTGCTTTATACGTTGATTACTTCCTAGTGAATACAGTAGTTAAGACATTTTCTTGAGTCTCTGGTTTAAAAAGTGATAGCTTACCTTAAACTTGCTCTGCTGGTCACTCATCTGAGAGATGACCATCTGGTTCTTGTCCATCTTTCCTTCCAGCAGACTCAACTTGCCCCTCAAATCAGACTGAATGAGACATGAATGAATATCATCTTCCACCAAATAAAACATTTCTAACTCTTAAGATGGGTTCACTTTTGTTTTCTTTTAGGATTAGTGATTTGATCAATGACATCACATCTGTAGCAAAATAGGGTAAACGGTCAGTAGTGAGGCTTAAACCAGTGACCTTACGCCTGTAGCCTAGCGGTTAAGAGTGTTGGGCCAGTAACCAAAAGGTGGTTTGAATCCCCGTGCCGGGAAAAGGTGGAAAAATCTGCCGTTCTCCCCTTGAGCAAGGCAGTTAACCCCTAACAACTGCTCCCCGGGTGCTGATGACATGGACGTCGATTAAGGCAGCCCCATTCACCGCTCCGATTCAGAGGGGTTGGGTTAAATGAGGAAGACATTTCGGTTGAACACATTGTTGTGCAACTGACTAGGTATCCCAACAGAACAGTATGCTAGGTATTTCACCAGATGTATAAATGTGAAGCATCTGGATAGTTTCCACTCACTACCAAATATTGTGATGAGAGGAAGCCCAGTGGTAGAAGGATTTTGGCCAACATTCAGTTATCCATTTCCAAAACTAGAATCTGTAACAGAGTGAACTGTGTTTTGTAGACTTTCTTAAAACCATGTGGTTTGGGAGTGGAAGGGCGAATTGAGTTATTCTACACACACTTCAGAGTAGGCGTTCCATAATAGAAATATGCAAATAGATGCTAGAACGAGCCAATAGGATCTCACTAGCTCGTGATTGTTCTGCCCACTATGATTAATTTGCTCCCATTGAAACGACAGGCTCTGGTCTATCCCCTTTCCCTTATAAAAAAAAGTCCAGACCTCTAGACAGTTGTAATGCACTACATGGGGGCAATGGGCTGGCACAACACTACTGTATGCCTGACCGTGGATGGGGTGTATTAAAATATATATTGTGAACTTACCTCTTGCAGTGCCCGTTGTTCATCAGGGTTGGAGAAGGTACAGCCTTTATGCACCTGCTGCAGACAGAAACCACAGATACAGTGGCCATGTTGGACACAGTAGAACTCCATCAGCTTGTGGTGGTCGGGGCAGATACGGTCGCGCAGGTCGCCCAGAGGCTCGTTCAGCTGATGCGCGCCAAACACTGGGTTCTCATGATGAGGCCTCACGTGCTCAAGGCAGAACGACGCCATACAGGTGAGGCAGGTCTTGAATGCTTTGGCTTCCATACAGGTGTCGCACAAGATAACCGCCTCTTTGGGCTCCATCTTGACCGCATCCCACATGATTAAGTCGCCCGTCTCACTGGGGAGGTCGCTTTTATTCGACTTCATTTTGAACGTTTCCACAACAGTGCTGAGGACGGTGTTCTTCTTCAGCTCTGGTTTGGTGGTGAAGTGGGTCCGGCATTGTGGACAGCTGTAGTTGTCTTTCCAGGTTTCTAGGAGACACTCTTGGCAAAAGTTGTGTCCACATGGAATTGTCACCGGACAGTCGAAAGCACAGAGGCAGATGCTACAGCTCAGTTCGTCTTCGAGACTCATGAGGGAAAACAGATCCTCCGCCATGATGGAACTACAACTGTCTGCTGCTGTGTTGTCTGTGAGTATTCTGTTTAAACTACTATTCTGCCAACAGCAGAAATGACGTCACCGTTGTATGGAAACCTTCAAAATAAAAGCCCACATTTCAAAACATTGCAATGTTGATAACTCATTCTAAAGATATTAAATTGTAATCAATTGCCATTTACATGGTGCTTATATGCAAGGGTAAAAAAAAATCTGTGTAAAAAAAAAATAAGACTACTTGGTATAGCTATTGGTATGTTCACAATATTGGGGTAGTTCCACCAATTAGGGGCCTTTTGGAGAAATGCAACTTTGTGGGGAAAAAATTATTTAGCTGAACTTTAACATGTCAAAATGCACATGTTACACTTTATTTATTTTTTAATTATCCCAATCCCTTAAATATTTTTTTGGGGTGACAAATAAAGTAGCAGGACTGACCACAAATAAAGTAGAAGGGTTGACCACAAATAAAGTAGCAGGGTTGACCACAAATAAAGTAGCACGGTTGACCACAAATAAAGTAGCAGGGTTGACCACAAATAAAGTAGCAGAGTTGACCACAAATAAAGTAGCAGAGTTGACCACAAATAAAGTAGCAGAGTTGACCACAAATAAAGTAGCAGAGTTGACCACAAATAAAGTAGCAGAGTTGACCACAAATAAAGTAGCAGAGTTGACCACAAATAAAGTAGCAGAGTTGACCACAAATAAAGTAGCAGAGTTGACCACAAATAAAGTAGCAGAGTTGACCACAAATAAAGTAGCAGAGTTGACCACAAATAAAGTAGCAGAGTTGACCACAAATAAAGTAGCAGAGTTGCCCACAAATAAAGTAGCAGAGTTGCCCACAAATAAAGTAGCAGGACTGACCACAAATAAAGTAGCAGGGTTGACCTCAAATAAAGTAGAAGGGTTGAACGTTGACCATAAATAACTACTTGCAAGGGAAATAACTACTTGCAAGGGAAATAACTACTTGCAAGGGAAATAACTACTTGCAAGGGAAATAACTACTTGCAAGGGAAATAACTACTTGCAAGGGAAATAACTACTTGCAAGGGAAATAACTACTTCAAGGTCTGAGGGCATGACGTCAGGGCCTCCCGGGTGGCGCAGTGGTCTAGGGCACTACATCGCAGTGCTAGCTGCGCTACCAGAGTCTCTGGGTTCGCGCCCAGGCTGGGCTGGGTTCGCGCCCAGGCTCTGTCGCAGCCGGCCGCAACCGGGAGGTCCGTGGGGCGACGCACAATTGGCATAGCGTCGTCCGGGTTAGGGAGGGTTTGGCCGGTAGGGATATCCTTGTCTCAGTATGTAAAATGTAATAAAATGTATGCACTCTACTGTAAGTCGCTCTGGATAAGAGCGTCTGCTAAATGACGTAAATGAATGAATGAAATGTCACTGATTGTAACGCAACTAGCAAGCACGACTAACTATCTAGCCATTTCACACAGGTTGTAAAAACATAACTAGGGCTTTACAATGATTGTGAAAACTTGGGGAACATCGGCACAAATAGTTTCTCTATAAACCAGTATGTAATTCAGTGTATATAGGGTAGGCCGTCATTGTAAATGACTTGCCTAGTTAAATAAAGGTTACATTAAAAAATTAAACATACATTTATTTTTTGCATTGTGACCAATGGAATGGGTGGAGTAAAAGGCCAGCAACACTGAATTAACATAACAGTATTTGTGTAATGAAATGCTGGTATAAATAATGAAATATAAAAGATAGGTTATTTTTCCAAGGTGGATACAATACTTTGAAAAACAGTTGTACGTAACTACTGTTATACAAAAGGATAGTCACAAAGCTTTCCATGCACTTGCAGGGAGTCTCTTATTTTGAAAGAAAATCCTGTCGCTAGTAGAACGGTATTCTAGTTTCAGTGCGTCACTCTGGCGAAACGAAACTTATTGGCAGTCTTTGCTTCTGTGGTGTAGCTACGGAATATTTGAGTTTTTAAAATACTATCGTTGCGCGAAGTCATTATCTACTTTATCTTGATTCTAACCTTAACGTTTCCCCTTTTGGATAGAGAAATTATTACCAAATATGTTGCGTTATTACATTATTTGCTTGAGTGAAGTGGCCAGCTTTATCTGTATTAGGCCTTCATGATTTTATTTATTTTTATAAAATGTTCCTGAACACGTATGATATTTTAAGTAAAGTAGCCAACGGAATCAAACTTACCAGGTTGTAAAGTAAACTGACAGCTGCCAAACGTATTCTACGTACGTCCCCTGACTTGTCCGAGTTCTGAGTAGCTGTCTGTGGATTCTTCTTCGGTGGGGTTTATCGGCATTTGGCATCCAACATTATGGTGCATTACCGCCACCTACTGTACTGGAGTGTGGCCCAGAGTCTCTTAAAAAAAGACAACAAAAAATGTGGACTATATAATGACGTTCTACTTAGTATACTCTTTAAACTAATTTCCTATATCCACTTCTCCCTTATACTGGATCTCAGCCTCTTCCCCCCTCATACTGCCTACACTGTGCCAATACAAGCTCCCCTGTCTCTATTTCCTGGCAATAATCACACTTTCCTGTTGGATGCTTTCCCATAAAGTCTTATTTAACTGACTGCGTCCCACCCCTAATCTTGTAAAAATAGCCCCCTCTCTTCTGTCTCTTCCTGCCATCCTCCCCTTCCCGACTTTCCTCTGTACTTAGAATAAATGCCTGCCCTCAGTATCTCTATTCCACTGCTCCTGCCATCTCTGCACCACCACTGTCCATATCAGGCTTTTTGCCTCTGCCTTGCTCGTTTGAAACCAAAACATCAACATCCCCACTACTAAGTTCTTGATTAGCCAGTACATCAACTGCCTCGTTCCCCTTCACCCCCACATGGGCTGGGAGCCAAGGCAATCTTGTCTGTATACCCATCTGTCTGACCCTGCCTTGGGTTTGTAGTACAGCATAAAGCACATATTGTCTGCTATGTGAGCTAAAGGACTGCAGACTCAAACACTGCACATGAACCAGAGCAAATAACTACTGTCTGGCTTGACTTCCTCCACCCGCTGCAAGGCCAGTATGGCCATCAGCTCTGCCGTATGTACCGCCAGATGATCTGTAATACGTTTCCTGACTGCCATCCCACATTCCTGTACTACAAATGCTGACCCAGTACGTCCTGTCCTTGGATCTTTTAAACCATCTGTGTAAATGACCACAATGCTGATACACAGTGTCCAGATGTCTATTAAACAAATCAGATGGATCAACACTCTCCTCATCTTTCTGTAGTCTCTCCATCACTTCTAGATCAACTACAAGAGGTGGGAGTAGCCAGGGTGGGTTCACAAGAATACCTGCCGTTGGACTAAACTCCCTTCCATACAGTCCCATCTCACTCGCATGGGTATCACCTACCCAAAGATCGTGTTCTGTCCTCATTCATGTTCCCAGTATCAAATCAAATGTATTTATATAACCCTTCGTACATCAGCTAATATCTCGAAGTGCTGTACAGAAACCCAGCCTAAAACAGCAAGCAATGCAGGTGTAGAAGCACGGTGCCTAGGAAAAACTCCCTAGAAAGGCCAAAACCTAGGAAGAAACCTAGAGAGGAACCAGGCTATGAGGGGTGGCCAGTCCTCTTCTGGCTGTGTCGGGTGGAGATTATAACAGAACATGGCCAAGATGTTCAAATGTTCATAAATGACCAGCATGGTCAAATAATAATAATTACAGTAGTTATCGAGGGTGTAGCAAGTCAGCACCTCAGGAGTAAATGTCAGTTGGCTTTTCATAGCCGATCATTCAGAATATCTCTACCGCTCCTGCAGTCTCTAGAGAGTTGAAAACAGCAGGTCTGGGACAGGTAGCACGTCCGGTGGACAGGTCAGGGTTCCATAGCCACAGGCAGAACAGCTCAAACCGGAGCAGCAGCACGACCAGGTGGACTGGGGACAGCAAGGAGTCATCAGGCCAGGTAGTCCTGAGGCATGGTCCTAGGGCTCAGGTCCTCCGAGAGAGAGATTGAAAGAAAGAGAGAATTAGAGAGAGCATACTTAAATTCACGCAGGACAACGGATAAGACAGGAGAAACACTCCAGATATAACAGACTGACCCTAGCCCCCCAACACATAAACTACTGCAACATTAATACTGGAGGCTGAGACAGGAGGGGTCGGTAGACACTCTGGCCTTGTCCGACGATACCCCTGGACAGGGCCAAACAAACAGGATATAACCCCACCCACTTTGCCAAAGCACAGCCCCCACACCACTAGAGGGATATCTTCAACCACCAACTTACCATCCTGAGACAAGGCCGAGTATAGCCCACAAAGATCTCCCCCACGGCACAACCCAAGGGGGGCTCCAACCCGGACAGGAAGATCACGTCAGTGACTCAACCCACTCAAGTGACGCACCCCTCCTAGGGACGGCATGGAAGAGCACCAGTAAGCCAGTAACTCAGCCCCTGTAATAGGGTTAGAGGCAGAGAATCCCAGTGGAGAGAGGGGAACTGGCCAGGCAGAGACAGCAAGGGCGGTTCGTTGCTCCAGTGCCTTTCCGTTCACCTTCACAGTCCTGGGCCAGACTACACTCAATCATAGGACCTACTGAAGAGATGAGTCTTCAATAAAGACTTAAAGGTTGAGACCGAGTCTGCGTCTCTCACATGGATAGGCAGACCATTCCATAAAAAATGTAGCTTTATAGGAGAAAGCCCTGCCTCCAGCTGTTTGCTTAGAAATTCTAGGGACAGTAAGGAGGCCTGCATCTTGTGACCGTAGCGTACATGTAGGTATGTACCGCAGGACCAAATCGTAAAGATGGGTAGGAGCAAGCCCATGTACTGCTTTGTAGGTTAGCAGTAAAACCTTGAAATCAGCCCTTGCCTTAACAGGAAGCCAGTGTAGAAAGGCTAGCACTGGAGTAATATGATACAATTTTGTGGTTCTAGTCAAGATTGTAGCAGCCATGTTTAGCACTAACTGAAGTTTATTTAGTGCTTTATCCAGGTAGCCGGAAAGTAGCGCTGTCACGCTCGTCGTAACGTTGAAGACAGGAGGACCAAGGCGCAGCGTGAAATTAATACATTCTTGATTTATTTAACGAAGAAGAAAATGAAGAACACTTGACAAACTAATACAAAACAATAAACGACGAACGTGAAGCTAATGAAAACTAGTGCTGACACAAACACTACACACAGACAATAACCCACAACCCACAATACAAAACAGGATACCTAAATATGGTTCCCAATCAGAGACAACGCAAAACACCTGTCTCTGATTGAGAACCATATCAGGCCAAACACAGAAATAGACAAACCAGACAAACAACATAGAATGCCCACTCAGATCACACCCTGACCACCCAAAACATAAAACATACAAAGCAAACTCTGGTCAGGGCGTGACAGTACCCCCCCAAGGTGCGGACTCCGGCCGCAAAACCTGAACCTATAGGGGAGGGTCTGGGTGGGCATCTGCCCCCGGTGGCGGCTCTGGCGCTGGACGTGGCCCCCACTCCACCATAGTCAATCCCCGCTTCCGTGGCCTCCTAGGAACGGCGACCCTCCTAAATGACCTCTGGACTGAGGGGCGCCTCTGGACTGAGGGGCAGCTCCGGACAGAGGGGCAGCTCCGGACTGAGGGGCAGCTCCGGACTGAGGGGCAGCTCCGGACTGAGGGGCAGCTCCGGACTGAGGGGCAGCTCCGGACTGAGGGGCAGCTCATGACTGAGGGGCAGCTCATGACTGAAGGGCAGTTCATGACTGAGAGGTAGCTCATGACTGAAGGGCAGCTCTGGCGGCTACTGACTGACGGGCGGCTCTGGCGGCTCCTGACTGGCGGGCGGCTCTGGCGGCTCCTGACTGGCGGGCGGCTCTGGCGGCTCCTGACTGGCGGGCGGCTCTGGCGGCTCCTGACTGGCGGGCGGCTCTGGCGGCTCCGGACAGACGGGCGGCTCAGGCGGCGCCGGACAGACGGGCGGCTCAGGCGGCGCCGGACAGACGGGCGGCTCAGGCGGCGCCGGACAGACGAGCGGCTCAGGCGGCGCCGGGCAGCTCAGACGGCGCTGGGCAGACGGGCAGCTCAGGCTTGCCGAGGCGCACTGTAGGCCTGGTGCGTGGTGCCGGAACTGGTGGTACCGGGCTGGGGACACGCACCTCAAGGCCAGTGCGGGGAGAAGGAACAGGGCTCTGGAGACGCACTATAAGCCTGGTGCGTGGTGCCGGAACTGGTAGTACCAGGCTGGGTACACGCACCTCCGGGTGAGTGCGGGGAGGAGAAACAGGGCATACAGGGCTCTGGAGACGCACAGGAAGCCTGGTGCGTGGTGTAGGCACTGGTGGTACTGGGCTGGTGCGAGGAGCTGTCACAGGCGGACTGGTGCGTGGAGAAGGCATTGCAGTAGTCTAACCTAGAAGTGACAAAAGCATGTGTAGCAATATTGATGTTACTCATATTGTTGATACACAGGAAACAGAAACCAGTAGTTACTTACTTTATTAATGTGCTGGTTGACAACATGCCTAATAAAGTTTGCTTAACTATATATCTTTGTCTGTCGTGACTACAACACAAAGCATATTGAAACAGCATGGATTCATTTTCAGCATCATTTTTGGACAGAAAGTTTCTGATTTTTGCAATGTTACTTAGATGTAAAAAAGCTGTCCTTGAAACAGTCTTGATTTGTTCGTGAAAAGAGAGATCAGGGTCCAGAGTAACGCCGAGGTCCTTCACAGTTTTATTTGAGGCGACTGTACAACCATCAAGATTGTCAGATTCAACAGAAGATCTCTTTACCAGAATATCTTTTTACCAGAAGACGGTTTGGCCTATCATTAGCATCGCTATATTTTTCTTGTTCCTTAATTGTTTGAAACCTGGACGTTTTACTTCATATTATGAGGCATGTCTTAACTTGCTTCAAAGTAGCCTATAGCCAAAATCCCACCATAGAAACATGGTTAGACTTAATTTAAGACTTACATATGCGCTCTCCGTTTCTATTGGTTTTTCAAATAAACTTTATTTAATTGTCTAGTGGTTAAAAGGCATTATCCTAGTCATATTAGCAACCCATGATAGTTGTTGCATCTTTAGAACCCTTTTCTTCATAAATTTCGAACATATATTTCGTCTCTGTCCATGAAACCGCAAATTGCATTTTGGAACACTTGTCCGTATGCCGACTGCCTGGTGTACATTGCTGCGCTTAAAATGTGAAGAAATAATACTATATCAACATTTTAAGTTAGACATTCTGATTTGTTTCATCAGCCTTATTAATAGATACAGCGTATACCTCCACTACACTACTTTGATACGCATCAGTGGGGATTAAGAAGTGAGTATACACAATGCCCATAAAAAAGTGGGTATACGGCGTATACCTGCACATACTCTCTAATAAACCAATTGAACTATTCTCTGACTCCTTACATGGACATTCTCATCAGTTTACTTTGTTATTTAGCAATAGTAATTTAGTCATTCTTACCAAGTAGACCACATAGGCACACACACAACACAAGTTCACACAAACACTGAACCGTACATTGTTTATTCGAGTTTTTAATTAAGTTCACAGAAATTGTAAATCTGCATTCAAAATGGATGGAAAATGGACAACATTCCAAGAAGTGGCGAATCAAAAGAGTACAACGATGTATTTAATTACATATCAAGGTGTGGGTATCCTTACATTCATTTTGTTAAACTGCAGAGGGAAATTGTTCTTGCCGTAGGCTATTATTGATGTTTAGGTTTCTACACTCAAATTAGATCAGTCTGTTCCTGTCAAATCAACTAATGTTCCACAAATATTTCAAGTACAGTGTACACAGTAAGTGCAATGTTAGACAGGTTTAGCATACCTGTGACTTTTTAGTTCATTTCTGTTTTTTTCCCCCCAATTGGACACAAGTTAAGATTCATGCATACATTTACTCAGTTTTCTCATGAGAAAAGCATCATACAGTATCTGAATTTCTGAAAGTAAGCCACCCTTCAGGCAAAACAACATAATTCTGGAGGGTTTTGTATTTGGAAGAACGTGAAAGCTATGGGGACTAAGCTAAGCATATGTCTATATTACAACTCTGTGCTGCCAGCCTGACTTCAGATGCCGTTGACATGATTGGCACCGATCCCAGGGTACTGTGTGTTGCTCTGGTCACCGGTGTAGTCTCCACTGAGCTGGTGCCTGTCCTTCAGCAGGTCTGCAAACTGCTCCTCCTAAGAACACACGGCTACATTTAGATTTGTTTTTCAAGTCATGTTACCAGGTAAGAGAAATGAAAATGAATATGTAGCCTAAACACTCGTCACGACTCATCTTAATCTTAATGATTGTGGTAGATATCTCCAGTCTTACCAGTACGTTCATTCGCTCAGCTGCTGCCACGGCGACGTTCAGCTTCCTCTCATCCTCCTCCCTCTCCTCCTCGATAACCCCCAGCCTATGACGCCGATTAACAATGGCATTTTAGTTAATCTTCAAACCAAATAAACTCTCATTCATTTGAAAGGTTGTGAATGTCATTTGATGACATTTCGATCTGTATCTCCTACTCCGCTGTCTCACCTGAAAGTGGCGCTGGCGAGCTGTTCCTCACGGACAGCCAGAAGATTCCGCAGTTCGTTAACCTCGGCCAACAAGACTGCATTCTGATCTTGACTTTGGACAATGAAGTCCTCCAGCCGCTTGGCCATCTCCAACTCACGCTCTGTCACCTGCTCCACCCCCAGGCGGAGCTCCGACAGCTCCTGTGCATGCTGGTTAGATCACAAATCGACATCATGGCGATCAAGCAATTTCATCATTGCAGTATTTCTTTTTTTTTTTTTTTTTTTTCTTTTCTTTTTTTTTATCCCATTTTCTCCCCAATTTTTCGTGGTATCCAATCGCTAGTAATTACTACCTTGTCTCATCGCTACAACTCCCGTACGGGCTCGGGAGAGACGAAGGTCGAAAGCCATGCGTCCTCCGAAGCACAACCCAACCAGCCGTACTGCTTCTTAACACAGCGCGCCTCCAACCCGGAAGCCAGCCGCACCAATGTGTCGGAGGAAACACCGTGTACCCGGCCCCCTTGGTTGGCGCGCATTGCGCCCGGCACGCCACAGGAGTCGCTGGAGCGCGATGAGACAAGGATATCCCTACCGGCCAAACCCTCCCTACCCCGGACGACGCTATGCCAATTGTGCGTCGCCCCACGGACCTCCCGGTCGCGGCCGGCTGCGACAGAGCCTGGGCGCGAACCCAGAGACTCTGGTGGCGCAGTTAGCACTGTGATGCAGTGCCCTAGACCACTGCGCCACCCGGGAATTGCAGTATTTCTTTGATGAGCTGAAGTAATCAATGCGAAAGGAGCAGCATTACTGGATGATAAATAATATGAAGGTGAACCCACCCTGTCCAGTAGGTTGATATCTTCATTCTCCACCTTCCGCTCGTATGTCTCTTTGCTCTGGGACACTTTGATCCAAGGCACTGGAGCAGGAGGAGCCTTTACACCGACGCTCTGACACAAGAAGAGGGGATGCTTTCATGAGATTCAATCACTCCTCCCACCCATCGACTCTCAACAGAACAACCACATGGCAATGCCAGGTTATGACGATGAACCATGTACTTCATGAGGAGAATGTCAACATAAAATAGAATGTTTGAATGTTGACAATTGAAACCACATGACCAAGATTTCCATACTCACGTTCTGTGGTGATGAGATATCAAGTGGAGGGTTGGCTTCCTGCTCTGCCTCTTGGTCCTCCAGCGGCAGATTTTCAGTGCTGCTCTGTCTCCTCAGTTGCTGTTTAGGGTCCATCTGCCGTCTGTGCGGAGCACTCTGGGTCCTGGATACTGGCTTCCTCTCTCTGGCACTCATCCTGTCTCGCTTGACCCCCTGAAAGCTTTCTTTCCGCTGGCCGCCCTTCGCATCCATAGGCAGCTGCTGCATGGAGTTGTGCAGAGGGCTGTACTTGCCCAGGTCTTTAGGGGGCACGTAGGTCGGCTTGGAATGACCAATGTTGCTGTTGTAAAAAAGAAAAATCAGGACAATAAAGCGAGACGATAAAAAGATTGTGAAACTATGTACGCACACAAGTAGGTCTACAAAAATGCTTATGTGCAATACACATGCAGAAGTGCTCTCGCCAACCTCACCTGCTAACAGTAATCCGTAGAGCATCTGGGCCCAGAGATTCTGTAATCTGGTTCAGGATTGAAGGCAGAGGGTGCAATTTGTCTATGGTGTCCTGAGGAAGAAATATGAACGAACAGCATGTTAGCTACCACTAAACCTTACCATGGGAGGTTTCAGCTTCGTTTCAAGTTTTATTTGTCACATTTGTCACATACAGCGAAATGCTTATTTTGCAAGCACTACCCAACACGGCAGTATTCAATATTAAATGAAACTGTATTTGTCACACGCGTCAAATACATCAGGTGTAGATGTCACGACTTCCGCCGAAGTCGGTCCCTCTGCTTGTTCGGGCGGCGTTCGGCGGTCGACGTCATCGTCCTTCTAGCCACCGCCGATCCACTTTTCATTTTCCATTTGTTTTGTCTATGTCTTACACACCTGGTTTCACTCACCCAATTACATGTTTATTAACCCTCTGTTCCCCATGTTTGGTTGTGAGTGAGTGTTTGTTGTATCGTGGACCGTATTGTGGGCTTGCTATTCTCTTGTATTTTGATGACTTTGAGTAAAGTTACTTTTATTTAATCATCTTTGGTGTCCTGCGCCTGACTCCTCTGCACCAGCTACACATTGACCATTACAGTAGACCTTACCGTGAAATGCTTACTTACAAGCCCTTAACCAACAATAGCTTTTAAGTAAGGAAGGAAATATTTGCTACAAAAAGAATTAAAAAAAAAAGAAAAAGTAACACAATAAAGTAACAATAACGAGGCTTTATCCAGGGGGGTACCGGTACAGAGTCAATGTGCGTGTGTACAGGTTGAGGTAATGTACATGTAAGTAGGGGTAAAGTGACAATGCATAGATACTAAACTGCGCGTAGCAGCAGCGTAAAAAAGGGGGTCAATGCAAATAGTCAGAGTAGCTATTTGATTAACTGTTTAGCAGTCTTATGGCTTGGGGGTAGAAGCTGTTAAGGAGCCTTTTAGACCTAGATTTGCCTTGCAGTAGCAGAGAGAACAGTCTATGACTTGGGTGGCTGGAGTCTTTGACAATTTTTAGGGCCTTCCTCTGACACCGCATGGTATAGAGGTCCTGGATGGCAGGAAGCTTGGCCCCAGTGATGCACTGGGCTGTACACTCTACCCTATGTAGCGTCTTGCTGTCAAATGCCGATCAGTTGCCATACCAAGCGGTGATGCAACCAGTCAGGATGCTCTCAATGGTGCAGCTGTAGAACTTTTTGAGGATCTGAGGACCCATGCCAAATCTTTTCAGTCTCCTGAGGGGGAATAGGCTTTGTCGTGCCCTCTTCATGACTGTCTTGGTGTGCTTGGACCATGATAGCTCACAAACTGCTTCACTACAGCCCCATCGGTGTGAATGGGGTTGTTCTTGGCCCTCCTTTTCCTGTAGTCCACGATCAGCTCCTTTGTCTTGATCACGTTGAGGGAAAGGTTGTTGTCCTGGCAACACACAGCCAGGTCTCTAACCTCCTCCCTATAGGCTGTCTCATCATTTTCGGAGATCAGGCCTACCACTGTTGTCTTGTCGGCAATCTTAATGATGGTGTGTGTGTGTGTGCCCATGCTTTCGTGTGTGAACAGGGAGTACATGAGGGGACTAAACACCCACTCCTGAGGGGCTCGCATGTTGAGGATCAGCGTGGCAGATGTGTTGTTGTTGCCTACCCTTCCTGACAGGCCACCTGTCAGGAAGTCCAGCATCCAGTTACAGAAGGATGTGTTTAGTCCTTAGCTTAATCATGACCTTTGAGGGCACTATGGTGTTGAACGCTGAGCTGTAGTCAATGAACACCATTCTTAAATAGGTGTTCCTTTTGTCCAGGTGGCAGTGTGGAGTGCAATAGAGATTGCGTCATCTGTGGATCTGTTGGAGCAGTATGCGAATTGTAGTGGGTCTAGGGTTTCTGGGATGATGGTGTTGATGTGAGCAATGACCAGCCTTTTAAAACACTTCATAGCTACAGACGTGAGTACTACGGAGCGGTAGTCATTTAGGCAGGTTACCTTGGCGTTCTTGGGAACAGGGACTATGGTGGTCTGCTTGAAACATGTATATATTACAGACTTGGTCAGGGAGAGGTTGAAAATGTCAGTGAAAACACTTGCCAGTTTGTCAGCGCATGCTCTGAAAAGGCATTCTTGTAATCCGTCTGGCCCTGCGGCCTTGTGAATGTTGACCTGTTTTAAGGTCTTAACGACATTGGCTACGGAGAAGGTGATCACATAGTCGTCTGGAACATGGTCAGTGTTGCTAGCCTTGAAGTGAGCACAGAAGACATTTAGCTTGTCTGGTAGGCTCGCGTCACTGGGCAGCTCGCGGCTGGGCTTACCTTTGTAGTTTGCAAGCCCTGCCATATCCGACAACCGTCAGACAGTGACTGATGTGGTGTACTCCTCAATGCCATCGGATGAATCACAAAACATATTCCAATCTGTGCTTGCAAAACAGTCCTGTAGCTTAGCATCCGCATCATCTGACCACTTCTGTATTGGGAGAGTCACTGATACTTTCTGCTTGAGTTTTTGCTTTTAAGCAGGAATCAGGAGGATATAATTATTGTCATATTTGCCAAATTGAGTGTGAGGGAGAGCTTTGTACGCATCTATGTGTGTGGAGTAAAGGTGGTCTCGAGTATTTTTTTTCTTCCTCTGGTGAAACACATGCATGCTGGTAGAAACTATAGCACAACTAATAAAAATAAGAGATTTTACAATGTGCAGTGATACTGGAGTATTTGAGGTAGATATGTACATATAGGCATGGATTATGAGAAGTGACTGGTAGCAGGATAAATAATAATAGTAAACAGTGGCAGCAGCATAAGTGGAGGTGGGTGGGTGTGCGTGTGTGTGTGTGTGTACGATAGTGTCAGGTCTACTCCCTCTCCCCCGTTCCGTGCTCGACATCGCTGGTTTACTAACCACCGGTCCTGGCTGCCCATCATTACGCACACCTGCGCCCCTTCATTACTACCTTGATTACTTACCATTTATCTAGCACTCTGTTTATGTCAGTCATCAAATAGTATTGTTTATGTTTCCTTGTTAGACGCTTCTCTTCTCTTGTTTTGTACTCCGTCAACACCCCGATCAGCTGGCGCAACTGGGTGCAACTATGGATGAGGTCCTCCGAGTCCTCCACCACCTCAACACCACCCGAGAGGATTCACTTTCAAATAACGGAGGGCCTTCTACCATGATTCATCCCGGCAAGCCAGTCTCCCAGCCTACCCAGCAGTCTGCCCAGGTCAGCGATGCCCAACTGTCCCTTCTGGACAAATAAGATGGGATGCCATCCAAATGCCATGTCTTCCTACTCCAGTGCTCCCTCTATTTTGCTCATCAGACGGGAACCCCCACCACTGAGAGGTCCAAGGTTTCCACGGTCATTTCTCTGCTGACTGGGCGGGTGTTGGAGTGGGCTATGGCCGTCTGGGAGAGAGGAGAGGAAGAGCTGGGTTCCTACGAGGGGCTCATGGCTCTGTTCAGGGCGGTCCTCGACCATCCACCGGAGGGCAACTACTCCAACTCCTGCAAGGTGCCCAGACCTCTGCGGAGTATAGTCTCACCTTCCGGACGAGCCCACTCCTCGCCCTTGGGGCCGTCCCCCTGGCCAGCATTGTCAGTCACACCTGGACTTTTTTAAATCTAACACTCTTTCTGTCAGTCATCAGGTAGTATTGTTTCTATTTCCTTGTTAGATGCTTCTTGTTCCATGTTTTGTTATCATTAAACTGACACTGCACTTGTTTCCTAACTCCCTGCGTCTTCGCTATAGCAAGAGTGTCAGTGTAGGTGCGATAGACGGATATACATGTAAACAGGGCTGAAAAGTGACTGGTAGCAGGAGTACAAGAATGTCATAGCATAACCCTTGCCTTTGATTTAGTTGATTTATGCCTACCTGCTTCATTGGGGAAATTATGTCGACCAGCAGGCTGTGTAGGACAGCCAGACGCAGAGGCAAGTCAACATAGCCATCGAAGGATGTCATTGATATCTCTATGTCTGGGCTGGACACTGTCTGAAGGAAGCACCTCATCCTCTCCCAGTGCTGCTGCAGGAAGTCATTCATGAACAGCATGTACTCCTCCTTCTCCCCAAACCTGTTAATGGAAGAGGATGGGGAATGGGTTAGTGTTGGAGGAGGGAACGCCTTGTTTGGGAATATGGAGAGAAGATGTTTATTCTTATCAGCAGACTCAATAGCCATGGTTTCTCAAATGACTGCCTCGTCTGGTTCACCAACTACTTCGCAGACAGAGTTCAGTGTGTAAAATCGGGGCCTGTTGTCCGGACCTCTGGCAGTCTCTATGGGTGTACCACAGGGTTCAATTCTCGGACCGACTCTTTTCTCTGTATATATCAACGATGTCGCTCTTGCCGCGAGTGATTCCCTGATCCACCTCTACGCAGACGACACCATTCTGTATACATCTGGCCCTTCTTTGGACACTGTGTTAACTAACCTCCAAACGAGCTTCAATGCCATACAACACTCCTTCTGTGGCCTCCAACTGCTCTTAAATGCTAGCAAAACCAAATGCATGCTTTTCAACCGTTCGCTGCCCACATCCGCTCGCCCGACTAGCATCACTACTCTGGACGGTTCTGACCTAGAATACGTGGACAACTACAAATACCTTGGTGTCTGGCTAGACTGTAAACTCTCCTTCCAGACTAATATCAAACATCTCCAATCCAAAATCAAATCTAGAATCGGCTTTCTATTTCGCCTCCTTCACTCCCGCCGCCAAACTTAACCTAGTAAAACTGACTATCCTGCTGATCCTTGACTTCGGCGATGTCATCTACAAAATAGCTTCCAAGTCTCTACTCAGCAAATTGGATGTAGTCTATCACAGTGCCATACGTTTTGTTACCAAAGCGCCTTATACCACCCACCACTGCGACCTGTATGCTCTAGTCGGTTGGCCCTCGCTACATATTCGTCGCCAGACCCACTGGCTCCAGGTCATCTATAAGTCTATGCTAGATAAGGCTCCGCCTTATCTCAGCTCACTGGTCACGATAACAACACCCACCCGTTTGTACGTGCTCCAGCAGGTATATCTCACTGGTCATTCCCAAAGCCAACACCTACTTTGGCCGCCTTTTCTTCCAGTTCTCTGCTGCCAGTGACTTAAACAAATTGCAAAATTCGCTGAAGCTGGAGACTTACATTTCCCTCACTAACTTTAAACATCAGCTATCTGAGCAGCTAACCGATTGCTGCAGCTGTACATAGTCCATCTGTAAATAGCCCACCCAATCTACCTACCTCACCCCCATATTGTTTTATTTACTTTGCTGCGCTTTTGCACACTAGTATCACTACTTACACACCATCATCTGCTCATCTTCATCTGCTCATCTATCACTCCAGTGTTAATCTGCGAAATTGTAATTACTTTGCTACTGTGGCCTACTTATTGCCTTACCACCTCATGCCATTTGCACACACTGTGTGTGTGTGTGTGTGTCTCTGTGTTGTTGTTTCTGTCACAGTGCTTTGCTTTATCTTGGCCAGGTCGCAGTTGTAAATGAGAACTTGTTCTCAACTGGCCTACCTGGTTAAATAAAGGTGAAATAAAAATATATTAAAAATTCTTGACTTGGACCATATAGTTTGAAGAATTAACTCACAGGGTGAAGTTGGCTAGGTTCTGGATGACCTTGGCTGTGAAGGTGAGGGTGCGCAGGGTGGCCGGCTCTGGATAGGGCTGTGTCAGACCAAACAGGGAGGGGCTGAGGATGGCGGGACACAGAAAACGGAGGAATAGCGAGGCGGAGATGAGGCGCTGGCCAATTTCAGGTCGTCCCTGCTTCTCGCACAGCTCCACCCAGCTGGAGAAGATCCTGTTCAGCTCTTCAGGGAAAGACCTGTGAGGTAAACGGTGGCGAGAGTGGTCAATTGCAGCCTAGTATTTCCTGTGAGTGAACATGAATCAGCATTCATTTGATAGCATTCTTCTGGCTAAGACTGCTCTCTCCATTTTCTATCTTTATATATTGTTTCCCATCATGTCTCTTTGTCCCTCACCCGTGCATCTCAGTGATTTTCTGCACTGCCTCCTCACAGCTCTCCTTCAGGTGCCGCTGGTTGTTTGACAGCTCAGAGGCGGGGCATTTGAGAGGGTCTACTTCACAGCTCTCTACTGAGGCATACAGTCGAGTGATGAATTCCCCTGTAAGAAGAGCAATGGCACAGTGTTCCATAACAGTTTCTAAGAGGAAGGTCTAAAAAAGTGTTAAAACAGATCCACTGTTACCCAGGGCGAAAAATTGTATTTCCACAGATATTCCTTACCCAGGGTGTCGATGAGGTACTTCTGGCCCACCAGCTTCATGTACTCATCAATGGCCTTGGTGGCCAGCGTGTTCTCCCTGAAGATCAATGCCTCTTTCTCCCCAAGGCGTTCCACCTCTGCACTACCCAACTCGATAAGGAACTCCTGGAACATAAACACACAGAATAAGCGCTTTTAGCAAGTTATGACTAGCTGACTATTGTAAAGGTCTACTTTAAATGCTTATCATGAAGCAGCGTTCACCCCTTTGTTTTCTTACCTTGGCCTTGCCAATGCTTTGCAAGACGTGGACCAGTGCCCCGGCTAGTTCCTCCTTCTTCCTGACTGACAGCAGTGGCTGCAGGTTCCTGCACAGGCCCACATAGTCCACTGTCACAAACTCTGCAAACTCCTTATACCTCTCGATGGGCAGCACCTGCAGGTTCTGAAAGCGCGCCTTGACACGGAGCGACGCTTGGGGCCCCAGCTGCTCCTTCGTCCCACCGGCACCAGACGCCTTGTAGGGAGTGATCGGGTGCCACTTCTCCTGGAAGGCCCTTCCACGGATGTCGGCCAGGGATATGGCCACACTGCCAAGGGGATGCAGGGTGGACTCATCCCGGGAGTGACGCTTCTTCTTGGGTTCCTCGTCGCGGAAGAGGTGCAGGGTGATCTGGGAGACCGACGGCAAGTTGTCCAGCTCAAAAAACTCTCCCCAGAACAGCTGGCAGCCTCCGACCACCCCGGCGCTGCCCCCGAGCACCCCACCAGAGGACCCATCACCAGCTAAACTGGAGTGATGGGAAGACTTGCCCACGGCTCGGCTGCTGGTGCGGGCGAACAGGGTGCCATCCAGGTGCAGCTCGCAGTAGTATCGCCTCTTGGGGAGCAAGTCCTTGGCCTCGTTCACCCACAGACTGAGGGAGTTCTCTGTCCTCTCACAGTTGTCCTAACGGAGGCAGAACATGTTAGAACGTCAATCAGTGAGTATACCATATGGATTCCTAGGATATCATGGAAATGTGGCATACATTAAAGGATATGTTTTCTTTTGTACAAAAATATCAATTTCTTTTGTAATATTCCATTTTGTGACTCCAGTGGTTCCTCTCCATTCTATAAGTAACTGCCAAAATAAAATGTAAAAACTTATGAGGGATACAAAGTACTGTATATTGAAAGCATGTTCCAGACACTTGTAGAATCTATGCCAAGGCGCATTGAAGCTGTTCTGGCGGCTCGTGGTGGCCCAACGCCCTATTAAGACAATTTATGATGGCAGTTACCTGTAGAATCAGCGTACATGAAGAATGGAACAGCTGGATAGGCGAAACCACTTGAGTCCCACAAAAGGGAATATAACGTTGCGGATCAACTTTGGAATGACAACTTCATGTGTACAACATTTAAAGACCTGCATCACTACACTGAGAGATTTGCTGTTTCTAAAAGGACATATTTGGGTGATTTTGGAGCCATTGTTTGTTTTTTCGGGCCCCCATAATATATAACAAGGATGAGGAAATGATTTGCTGTTTGGGATAAGTTTCTCAAAAACAAGTGCAATACCAAAGGTGTCTGGACCCTTCTATAACATGCCATTTACATAAATAAATCAAATATTTTTTATAACCAAATCAAACTTCTCCTTTAATTGGTATTGAAGATGAATATTTTGAAATAGTTTCTTTACCTTATTTGGCTGAGCAGCCCGTCTCAGGTCCTCTATCCAGCGGTCTCGCTCAGCAGCTGAGGTGCACCCAAAACAGTGGTTGTTCTCTGCGTTTATCACCTAGGACGTCAATATGAAGGTGGAAATTGCCAGCAGTCAATACATGACAGGACAGCGTGAAGCAAAGATGTTATTGGGCAGTATTTAACATGAACCTGGTCAAATCACTTTAAGACATGGGACGAGTATAGAATCAAATTTCAATCAAATTTATTCATAAAGCCCTTCTTACATCAGCTGATGTCACAAAATGCTGTACATAAACCCATCCTAAAACCCCAAACAGCAAGCAATGCAGGTGTTATAGGTCAGCTCTACCTCAAAGCAGTACTTCTCCCCCAGGATGGAACTGTGTACAGGCCTGATGACCGTACTGGTATCGGCGCTCAGATCCAGGTTTCCTGCAGCGCTGACTGGGATGGACACGGACTCCCGTGAGCCATAGAGCCTGCTGAACAGACAGGGAGGAGGAGACGAGAGGAGTCAAGGAGGAACAGCCTGCCTTACACACCAAGAGCACTATGAGACTGACCGCATACCTGCTCCCTTTGTTCAACCCAATGGTCTTTCGCATGGCTCCACCATAGAAACGCCGCTTGATCAGCCCCTTGAGACAGAGGGCAGGAAGAAGACAATTAAAGAGGGGGGAGGGAGAGATGGGTAGATGAAGTTCAATTCATCCCCAGGGGCATACTGATTAGCAGGCCCTAAGTCATACAGAATCGTCAGGAAATCCAGAGCTGTCATGAATCATGTAATAACAGTGTTTTGTCTGTGGAGTATGCAGTGCTCACCCTCACTCCTCCATCTTGGCCCTTCGGTCTGGGGCCTCCAGTGGGGGCCATGTGGTCGGGGCTGCATTCTGCAGGTCCAGGAGATACACAGAGTTAGCATGTAAATATGTAAACACAGTTCTGGCTTGACATGATCCCTCCCCTAAATGGCAACCTTTTATCAGAGCGTCTCGGGCGGGAAGTGGGCATTGTGGGTAGTCTCTGTTATTGTTGCTTCATATGGAGACCTACTGTATATCTTGTTACATATCACTCACGTCTCACATACATACGTGTGTACATTTTCCTGTTCATTTGGAAACCATTGTGGAGAGACAACCAGTGGTTGATCTAATCTCCCCGAACTAAATTGCAGTCCTCTGAAACCACCAGGGGAAGTGTAGTCATTTCCCCCCTCTCTGCATTTCCTCTGAAGACCGAACAAATAACTGCTCAAATAGATGATGCTGCAGGGCTGAAGATTATTCCGACTGAGTTTGAATAACTAATCTAGAACAGTACACGTACTGTATAACTGAACGTCAATACGCCGGCTTTGAAATCCTATTGATAACCACTTTAGCTTAAGTCTCTCCAACAGTAAGACATGTCTAACGTAAGATGGTTGAGGGATGACTAGGCTCAGTGTCAGAATGAGTCAACCATTGATAACTGTTCTGGCAGTCACGCCGGATATTGCTTTTATCTAGTGGCCGAGACAGAGCAGGAACCTTGCAAGTACAGCCTTCATTTCAGACATTGATGAACTTGGTTTAGAGACTACCAAAACCCTGAGTACCACTGCAGAGCAGTTAATCAGCCGTGATGTCACTCCACGTCAATAAAACAACCATTGAGACACTCTTTTGGGCTTAAAGAATACATTTACCTATGGCAGTAACTAAAGCCATCATACAGTACATCACTTTTCTTCAGCGCATTCGTAAAAAATTCCCCTTTGTTGATATTCTCCTTTCATAGACATAGTCAAGTGCAATATTTGTCTGAATCAATAGCAATTGTGACCGTACAAATGAACTTCTATCTAATCCTTTGCTTACCCAATGTGCCTCCACATGCAATCCAGCGTCTAAATCCCATCATTGAGAGAGGGCGAGAGATCTGTCGAACCCGCTTCTCCTAATCACACTTAAGAGTGAACACTGTTTCACCTCTCATGGTTCTCCTCTCTTCACCAAATGGGCCTCGCCAATGTAGGCATCACATAGAACTAATCAGTGTCTAATATTCTATAGCCAGACTAAGTCCACAAGCTAATACTAATAGAAGTAACATGAACGAGAAAAGCCACGCTACAGACACTGCTTCTTCTCAACCAGCCCTGACTGGTCTTCTGGAACACACACAGATGCGATGGTATCTCTCCCCAAAATTTTGAGGAAACAATTTGAAAGCCACTCACAAGCATAATCAAGTCAGCTATTTCCTCTGTGCCTGCTCTACCGTTACTCTGCTAGACTCTCTAGTGGTTGTGATGCTGCCGATTGGATGTTCTCCTTGCAAAGACAGCCCTGACTCAGTCTTGCGCTGTCTGTATTTCTGAGGATCAACCATTTTGGTGAGAAAATGGACTTCACTGTTGTCTCTCCTTTGCGTCTCTGATGTTGACGTTGGGAAAGCTATTCGAGAAATCAAGGTATTGATCACAGTTCCGGGAACCCTATTAGACACTCCTACTGTCTAAAACCATGAGGCAGTATTGGAGAACTGACCCATGTTGACATCTGCCAGGTTCTGCATGCTGAGGTTTGACAGGCAGCTGCTGACTCGGTTCCGGGTCCACATCACTGGCTGAGAGAGGGAGTAGAAGAGATGCACACTCACATAATAACCTAGAGAGAAACCGTGACTATCAACTTCATACAGTCAAGTGTGAGTTTCCATTGAGAGTGCAGTGCTCCCAGTAATAGTACTAACTGTTAAATGCGACGCTTTAAGGTTGTGTTGACTCCATGTTGTTTAATGGAAGTGCATTCCTAAGTGTTGTTGGTGTAATTTTCAGTGTTGTTGTTGGTCTGTGTCGTGTACCTCTTCCTCCGGGGTGATGAAGATCTGTCCGTCCTCCAGGACACAGTTGTTGATGTCCCAAACGGGGACGTCCTGGGGAGGGGCCCATGACAGCCTGGCTAGCTCTAGGGACGCAGCTGCAAACCCGCTCCCACCCGCATCTATACACACACACACACCATGACAACAGCACACTAGATCAGCACAGAATGGGATGGACCAAATCACTCCAATAGTCACTTGAAATCCTGGCCTTTTTATCTGAACTGTCTGTGTGACACAACTAACTACAGTTGCATGACATGGTCTACAATAGATGCCACTAATTTGACTCATTTTGATGACCCTAGTCATGCCTCTGTGATTGGACACAGTTATTTTAACAATACTCTATCTTTGTGTCTGACATTGAGTTTTCCTAATTACAGTATAGTCTAAGGGAACCAGCAATAATTATTTGGGTGGGGGGGGGGGGGTAATTGAGTGCACACGCTGGCCCTTGGATGTTTTTCATTCGGAGTAATTATGGCATGATGTCGTTATCGGACACAGTGCACATGGCCACTCCCATTCGTAGTTGTTGTTTTGATTCTATCTTCTCCCCGCCCCTCCTCGCTCCCCATCTGTGACGAACCACAACTCTCACACATCCTGTGTCAGTTTGTTTTCTAATCTAAGTATGGCTGTATTAACTTCTCCTAAATCATATCACATTCTGTACGTTTTTTTTATCCATATCTGTATCTTCAGGTTTTTTCTAGTCTCCAACTTGAATAGACTGACTGAAAAGTCCACTCAAAATGGTCTCTGACTGTATGGTTGAGTATAATGCTTTTGGTTTTATGCAAACTCACTTCTTTAACGTGTAAAATGCTTACTAACCATGTCTACCTTCGTCGTGGGTTCTTAGACACACACTAAATGCCATGTATACAACACCAGATGTCAGCATTTCACTGAAGGAAAATGACGGAAAATCTAAACTAGACTAAAATCGAGAGACTAACTAAACTATACAAATTCAAACCTAGAATTTAAAACTACTCAAAATGGTTGACATACAGCGATGTAGGACGTCTCAAAAACCAGAAGACAGAGCATGGTATTGTCATGTGTGGCGCTAGGTGTGTATTCAGATAACAAGGCAATCCGCTTATGGTGGTCATTCTGTGCCTTCACCTTGTAGAAGGGTCGGGGTGCTGTTTCTGCTCAGCAGCCGGGGCCTCTTGAGCTTCTGCGAGACGGTGCGTATGTACTTCCTGAACAGTGCCCCTCCACCCCCTTTCTGTGGCGTGTCCGTGGGGGATGGTTCCGGTGCCTCTGCGCTTGCCCCTGGTCCCGATGTTGCCTGGGCTGAAGAGGAGGGGGACTGGGTAGTGAACAGCAACCCTGGAGGCTCAGACTGGGCCCTTCTGAAGGGGTTCTTCCTGGATGTAGGGTTCTTCTCCAGCCTGGGGGTCTCCCCTCCTCGTCCAATGGTTGAGGCTCTTTCTCCGGGATCCTCGCTCAGGGCTTTCCGCCAGTTCTGCATCTTATTACTCCATTTGGTGGTGGAAGTCTTCTCCATCTTCTCTATTGTTGTTGATGCTGTGGCTCCACCCTCTCCTTTCGTCCCGTCAAGGGTTGCTGCCTTGGCTCCAGTGTGCCACTTGTAGGTGTTGAGAGGGTCGACGTCCTCAGGAGGAGGGGCGTCATGAGGATGCTCAGCAGGTGTCTCCTTCTCCTCCTCTGTGGGGCCCGTCTCCTCTGCAATCGGTTTAGCTTCTGGCTCAGATTCAGCGTCCTGGTTTGTGCCCATTTTCATCTTGGTTTTTGTGAGTATCTTTTTTTAGCTTGCTCCTCTCAATGTTTTCAAGAATGGAATAAATCGTCTTTACCTCCCTACTTAAGGTCCCCTCACGTAGGATGATCACGTAGGATGACTGATAATCTGGACATTACTTGTTTTTCTTTCTTGATTCTTTTTTTGATTTCTGTGTTCCAAAATGTCATCCGGCAACATCAGTCTGACTGCTTCGTGCGTAGTTCCTTTGCTGTGAGTCTTCACACCCTCAACCTCCCACACTCAACGGTTGCTTCCTTTCACAGTGTCACTAACTCTGTTTTTTTTTTCATGTATTTTAGTATTCTGACTGGTCTCTCTGCTCTCTCACCTCTCCCCTTCTTCCCCTTGACATCCTATCCAAGAGTTCTCTTTTTACTTTCCCTCAAATCCTCCCACACCCTCTGTAATGTTCTTAATGCCTTGCTGGCCCTTGTCCTGAACAGAGTATTGTTAAATTCCTCCGCTGCATGGAAGAATATCTCCTCGTAAAATCCTCAGGACCTCTTCACGTGTATGGTTTAGGTAACTAAAACTGTTGTTAAGTCTGAAGTTTCCTCCACCTCACAGGAAGTGTGTCAGTTCACTCAATCATTTTGAAAGTGCCAGAAAGGAACAGGGGACGTCTTCAAATGTTCTACCCACTTGCCTACTCTTTCTTTGTAGATGGAATGTAAATGCGTGCTTGGTTCTGATTTGTTCATTTAGCCTAGATATGAATTGTTTGCATCTGTACCTTCCTTTACACAGACGGCTCTTATTTCTTCACACCTTCCTCTTTTAAAAAATTTTTAAAACATTGATTGAGACATATGATCTGATGCTATCATAATAATGGGAAGCTGAGACATCCATTTCACAACTCTGTCTTGGGGCCTGTCCCATTCACCAGTTCTATCAACTATTCGGATCAACCCTGAAGTTCATACATCCAGGACAACAAGATGTAGAATATTTATTGAATGATATTTAATGGAACATCATCACCATCTGTGGGTCGTCTGACACGGATACATGTGGTTGTTTGTGTTCAGCGGCTGTTGGGCTCAGTTTCCCGTCTAAACCAGCAGCACTTCCTGCCAGCCAAACAGGTTCGATAGACTCTAAACCACTTCCTGTGTTGATGCTGCACAGTTGTGACACATGCACCTGTTAAATATTTCAATCTCACACACTGGTCAGTGTGTGTTTCACGAGATTATGACTGTGAGTTTGAATTGGACAGGCAGCCAAGAATTCTGATCCAACACCATTGGAGAGGTGAAAACAGGGTTCCACATTACAGTTCTCTCTGATCAGTGCCAGATCAGAGAACCATTTTCAAAGTATTCCCCTTTGAGTTGTGGATTCTCTTTGAACTGTCTCCTTATGCAACCTAAAACTGACTTAGAAGACATACATAACAACTTCCAATAGCTTTGTCAAAGTCCCACCACTACAACCATCATTTATCTAAACCTTTACTCAGAAACACTGGAGGGCACTATAACACCAATATAACTGAACTGTCCTCAGGAGATAGAATTGAACATACTGTCACACTTATTTTAAAGTCCCTGCATTGGTTGCCTGTAGGTTTTATAATTGATTTTAAACACACTATGTGGCCCTGCACCTGAATACATGTCTAACATGCTTTTAAGATACTGTATGTGCCTGGTCGGTACCTCAGATCCTCTGACACGGGTCTTTTAGTTTGTTCTAAAGTTGAGAACCAAAACGTTTGGTGAGGCTGCCTTCAGCCACTATGGTCCTGGCCTTTGGAAGAGCCTGCCGGAGAATCTGATGGCCTCAGAAACTGTAGACATTTAGAAGAGCTACTTTTTAGCCGTGCTTTTGCTTAGTCCTATCTATTTTTATGCCATTGTGTATATCTTATTTATTTGAATGTATTTTAATGCATTAGTCTCATGTCCACTGTTATCATTTTACTATTTTAATGTGTCTCATTTTATATATTTCTAACCTTTTATTTTTTTATTTTCTAAGCACTTTGAAATGCATCATCTGTAAGAAATGTGCTATGCAAATAAAGTTGTGATTTGGTTTTGATGAGGAAAATAGCCCACAGTAGAGCCATTCAACCGCAAACTTACAACGTGTCTCAAATGATTTCGTACATATTTACTAGTGTGTAATGCAGTAATACTGTGATTAATAGGCACTTAATAAGTACTTCTCAAACAGCTTAATAGTCTGGATAATGAATTAGTATTTTTCTTTTTTTTCAAGCATTCTTCATAAGTCATATGAAAAACACTCATGAAAACATTTTTTTGTTGGGGTTCAGATCCCCTTTATATTTATTATTACAAAAAGGCAGTTGGAAGGAAAGGGGGAGATGGTGGAGAAATTCGGTCGCTGAGGCAAAGTGTGGCCCGGAGTTGTGTGTGCTTCAGTCACTCCTCTTTGGGGAGGCTGTTGGTGCGTGTGAAGAACTTCCACACGCACCAACGTTTGTCTTCTTTTTGCCACCTGCGCACCTCTTCCACTGCGTTCAACACCTCAGGCACTATATTATGTTTTTTTAAATGATTATTATTATTTTTTTTTAAGTCTACACATGTCGGTGCTGTCTTAAATGTTATTCAGGTTGTTTTTACATGCATTTACATGCAGGTAAACATATGGGGGGGGGGAATATAATGACAACCCTCGAATTTATTGGACAATTATAACAATAGACAACAAATGCTGGCGTGCAGACTTTTATAACAACCAATAACTAATAACGCTGCACACCTCAGGCACTCCGCTGCACACCTCAGGCACTCCGCTGCACACCTCAGGCACTCCGCTGCACACCTCAGGAAGGCTCTCGTTGGATCCAAAATAGGACTAAATAGACAACGCAGAGCAGTGGAAGAGTAAGAACACCACATCTGTCCTTTAGCTGTTTCACAAAACATACCACAGACATTCAAAGTCAAAGATTATAGTAGCTCATTTATAATATTGTCCAGTTTGAGACAACCCTGATGCAGCCCACTTAGAAAGACAGTTGACCTTTCATTTACGAAACAGGCTTCTTGTTCCTTACCTTTGGGAGTTTTGCAATCATATCATTGAAGTCTCGGGTCAGCTGATTTTCCCAGTCCTCATTCAAACACCCTTTGGGGTTCACCACCTTGCTGAGGACATTTTCAGTGTCCTGAAGGTCTTCAGCAGCTGCTGTCTTTGTGTCACTGGACACCTCTTCCACTGCGTTTGACACCTCAGGCACTCCACTGCACACCACAGGCACTCCACTGGACACCTCAGAACCGCTACACAGCTTAGCCTCTCCATTGCACACCTTTGGACCTCTACTGTAGATCCGTGGACCTCTGCTGGTCACCTCAGGACCTCTGCTGGTCACCTCAGGACCTCTGCTACTAACCTCAGGCACTCCACTGCACACCTCAGGACCTCTGCTACACATCTCAGGAAGGCTCTCAGTGGATCCGAAATAGGACTAAGCAGACAATGCAGAGCAATGAAAGAGTAAGAACAAAACAGATATTTGTCCTTTTTCACAAAACATAGCACAGACATCCAAAGTCAAAGATTATAGCAGGTTTTTTGTAATATTGTCTAGTTTGAGACAACTCTGATACACCCAACTTGCAAAGACACTTTACCTTTCATTTACGAAACAGGCTTCTTGTTCCTTACCTTTGGTAGTTCTGCAATCATATCATAGATTTTGGGGGTTAGCTGATCTTTGCAGCTCTCCTTCAGCCACCCTTTGGGCTTCACCACCTTGAGGACCTTTCCATCTCCAGCAGCCTCTTTCTCCACACTGACCAGGTCCAGCGGCTCAGCCTGAACATCCACCACATTGTTATTCGGAGACTCCTCTGAAGCCTCCTCATTGGTGTTGTGAATGTCAGCAGCCCCAGCGACACTGGCCGGGCACTTGGTCCTTGGACTTTTCTCGTCAATTAGAGTTTCCTTTGAAGAGGTCTCAGAATGTCCATACAGCTCAGTGAGCTGTAAATGGACAGAGAGATACATAACTATCCTATAGCTTTTCACAAAGACAACACACCAAATACATCCAAAGTTGATAGTAAACTCATATGTAATATTGACCAACTTCGAACACCATATTATACACAGAAATGACAACGAGGCTTGACATTTTAATCAAAGAAACAATATTGGCATTGCAGATGGCCTGTATGTCTTACCTCAGTGGCCTGGCATGTCTCATCCTTTAGATGCAAGAAGTTCAACTTCCAACATTTCTCTTTCAGAAACTGGATGGCTCCGTTGGGCGCCCGTGTCCACGACGCCTTCATGTGAATATAGAAATGTATCAGACTATGTCTGTCTACACTATCAAACTATTGCTGTCATCTAATATAGTTTGATACATTCAGGTTATAATTTAGCCTTGTCTAATGATGTAATATATGTCATTTAGGTAACTTGAGTTTAACGTTTCGTAGAATTCAAAAATAGTCTGAGAACACTGCACTCACTCCAAGAAGACTATTTTCCCTGCAAGGAGCCGGGCCTTCATTGGTCTCAGAGGGAGGTCCAGCGGGAGCCTTTCCTGGGCTTTCAGAGCACAGACTTGCCTTTTGAGCATTTTCTGCAATAGAGTCTTCAATTAGTGACTAAACCAGTTAGAATGTGGCGAGCAGAGAGTGATTTGAATTGGTTCATGGCACGAACTAACTGCTCCTCCATGGAAAGTGATGAGGCCTTTTTGATTATTTGTTTTTGTTGGGCAAAGCTCTGCAGAAAGAGCGAGGGTTACTGAGCACAGAACCCAATACCAGATGTCTACAGCAGTACATCTGTCTTTTTCAAATGAATGCTGGGAAAAAGTTATCTAAATGGGACGAATATACATTATACCTTCCATAGAACAACAACATGCAATATAAACAATGAAAGTGCAGATGAGATTAATGAGACCTTAATTATGATGAGGAAGCAAGTCATCTTAGATGATCGATAAATTGGTTGTATAGCTAATAGATTCGATATGATCCAAGTGTAACAGTATAACTTTAGACCGTCCCCTCGCCCCGACACGGGCGCGAACCAGGGACCCTCTGCACACATCAACAACAGTCAAGGTTTCAGAGCAAGTGACGTCACCGACTGAAAGGCTGCTAGCGCGCACCACCGCTACCTAGCTAGCCATTTCACATCGGTTACAGAAGTAACGTTAATTTTCTAAAATGTCGAATGCGTGCAATATCGGTCCTTCTCATTATGGGAAGACCTACTTACCTTACTCAGAACAGGAAAAAATATATGATTTTTTTGGATTGACTTGAATGAAGAATTCGCGTTTGCTATCGATATACTGTAGGTGGGTTGTGATTGCGAATAACTTAACCTTTGAGGAATACACATAGATTTAGGAATTAAAATGTATGTTATTGGACAGTGTGACGCACATAGAATTATAATCTAGATTCCATTTCTATGGTGACACGTTCCTTGTTGCGCACAGTGTGCGTACATTTCTGAGCACATTTATTTATCCTGTTGTATCATTTGCCCCGGGCCAATCCTATTTCACCCTAATGAATACAGATCCTCTAACATTTTTACTCGATGTCACTGGGGGAAAAAGTAATTTATGATGCTTTATTGACATTGGCAATTCGCATACACAATGGTTAGAGAACACATTAAAATGTGTTGGTTAAAAAAATCGCTTAAAAAATTGAAGACAACAGGTTATTTAAAGTAGGCAATATGAAATTAATTAATCAATACGATTTACAGTATGCTTAGGTATCAACATTGACCAGTGTTGGATATTTAACATTATACTGTACTTTTAATACATTGAAAGTGCATGAAAATAGAAAAATCAGTGTTGATTAAACAAATATGCCATGATTGTCAACCCATGCTGATGAAGAAAATAAATAACATGACAAAATATTCATTATTACAATGATGAAATGAATAAGAATATTCAAAATAATGTTCGTGCATTGAGTTTACAATCATTTGATTGAAATCGAGGATTTAGGCCTGTTAAATGAATATTAACTTACACACCTGTTAAACATTTCACTCTCACAACCTCATCAATATGTTTTCCATGAATTGGACAGATAGCCAAGTTGTATAATTCATTAGCCAAAACCGTTTCAAAGTATTCCAATAGGGTCAATTGTCTCCCTACACCCGCTAAAACTGATGATAGTTTTGTGTTAAATGCGATGTTTACAGTAATTTAATTGTAATTCACTTTTAATGAATGAACATTTAATTGAACATTTTGATATAGACTAAGAGGAGTGGAACCCTGTCATTGAGTGGAACAGATCCATCCTGAATACTCTGGTAGCCTTGGTGACAGTAGTCATTCCTATGCCACTGGGTGTCACTGTCTCTCTCTCTCAACAGATTCAGCTATACTGATCACAAATATAAATGCAACATGCTACAATTTCAACGATTTTACCGAGGTATAAGTTCATATAAGGAAATCAGTCACTTTAAATAAATACATTAGGCCCTAATCTATGGATTTCACATGACTGGGCATAGGCCCACCCACTGGGGAGCCAGGCCCAGCCAATCAGAATGAGTTTTTCCCCCACAAAGGGGCTTTATTACAGACAGAAATACTCCTCGGTTTCATTAGCTGTCCGGGTGGCTGGTCTCAGACGATCCCACAGGTGAAGAAGTCAGATGTGGAGGTCCTGGGCTGGCGTGGTTACACGTGGTCTGCGGTTGTGAGGCCGATTGACGTACTGCCAAATTCTCTAAAACAACGTTGGAGGTGGCTTATGGTAGATGCATTTACATTCAATTATCTGACAACAGCTCTAGTGGACATTCCTGCAGTCAGCATGCCAATCACACACTCCCTCAACTTGAGACATCTGAGGTATTTTGTTGTGTGACAAAATTGCACATTTTAGAGTTGCTTTTTATTGTCCCAAGGACAAGGTGCACCTGTGTAATGATCATGCTGTTTAAACAGCTTCTTGATATGCCACACCGGTCAGGTGGATGGATTATCTCGGCAAAGGAAAAATGCTCACTAACAGGAATGTCAACACATTTCTGCACAATATTGGAGAGAAATACGTTTTTTGTGCGTATGGAAAATCTCTGGGATATTTTATTTCAGCTCATGATGCTCTAATATTTTTGTTCAGTATACATGTCTCTCTGTTGTGTTACAATACTGTAATGTGAAGCAGTGACAACCATAAGGGGGAGTGTTATACGCTGTTATAACTCTAAAACACACTATTATCATGGACATAACAAATTGATACCCCCATACAATCCGATGAAACATTTTGACAAAACCGGTTTAATTCCACACTGCTTTTTACATGCTTGTCTTCTTCATTGGTCCTTTTTCATTGGTTGGTCCTTTTTTTTTTCACTTCATTGGTCCTTTTTCGATGAGCTGGTTTCCTGTGAAAGATTGCTGTAATGAGTGATCAAGATGACACCGGATGAAAACCTGTCAGCAGCATCAATATCAACAGTGCACAAACAGCTTAATGTTGGTGTTTATCACTAATGTCTAATGTAGGAAAAAGGGCACAATTGTATTATGACTGAATAGTGTTCTGGCGCAACTGTGATGCCATTTTGATTGTGTATGTATTAAACGGATACATTTGACATTGACTAACACTATAGTAGCCAATAATACTGAACAGTCTCTCACCCCAAAGTGCTCCCAGCCCCTGATCTCTGAGTAGAGTGCATCTCCTGGACAGGAGGTGTCCACCAGCTGCCGGTGCCCGTGGAGGGTGAAGTTGGCCTGCAGGCGCCCGCCGTCCACTGCACACTTGGCCAGGTGTTGGTGCACCAGATCCAGGGCGTGGCGCGAGGGCAGAGAGGAGGAGTAGTTGCCAATGAAGGCCACGCCGTAACCGTAAGAGTTCTGTCCCCTAGTGTGGGTGCCAAGGTGATGGCAGCCTCGCCCCTCGTAGATGTACCCGTCAGAACCCACCACAAAGCTGAGGGGGACATACATTTAGGAGTTGGAGTGATAAAACAACTGATCTCACAACCCTGCTTCCTGTTATAGCATCTTGTCATTACATATTGCTTCAAGTTATACCGTGTAACATGTCAAGATGTGCTATGTGTAACGTCTGCTTCCAACTCACACTCTCAAACACATAGATCCCCTTGAACGCAGCTCACTCTCCAGATCCCAGTCACCTGAATTCTGATCACCTGTTCACACACCTGTATGTCATTATCACACACTATTTAGTTCAGGTCTTTGCACTCCATCCCTGTGAGGTATTGTTTGTTTTGTGACACACGTCTTTCAGAGCGCTGGTATTTCCCGTGATTTACTCATCCAGTGTATGATAGTTTTGGCCTGCCTCACTAACGATGCCTTTTTCCTGTTCCCTGCCTGTACTTTAGCCTATCGGATTTCCTGTTATCAACCTATTGCCTGATCTCCCGGACTACGTTACTAGCCTTTTCCCTGCCTGTACTGTTGTCTTTTTGGACCCCCTGTATATGACCTTCTGCCTGCCCGTGGACCCAGCTACTTGCCTCCTCCTGTGGTCCTTTACAAACAAACACCTGCTGCGCCCTGCGCTTGAAACCAGCTCTCTGTCTCCCATCGTGTTCATTACACTATGATATGACTGCTTCAGTAATTGTACAGGACACTTGTCTCCATCTACGAAGCTTAGTATAAACGGTTTGTTAATATCTGCGAATGGATGGGGGGGTGAAAGGTCACCTACTGTATATCCGATGTCGGCACAGGCGCGGTCTTCTTGGTGGAAGCGCTGCAAGGCCCTCTTGTTCCTGGAGCACTGCCGGAAGGAGCGACAGGGCCTGTCTGGCTGGTAGGTGTGGTGGATATACAGGAAGGGAAGGGGCAGGGCAAGAGGGAAGGAAGACCCTCAGTAGGGTGCCCCCCTCCAATGACATCGTGGGATGATGGGAGGGCAGTCTGGAGAGGTTGAACCAGAGTAGAACAGGTTCAATTACTCTTCATATTTACAGACCAATTTTCTGTAGACTTCAAATGAATAGCCATTCATCACCTACAATTTCATAATTACAGGGGTAAATGATTCCCTCTCCCCCATCCTGAGACTCACCCCAGTACCTGTGGACAAATTCCAGCATTCTGTCTCTCACTGCTTTTTCCACCCCTGTATCCTTGGCTATCCACTGATTGTTCTCCAGCCTCCACACCAGGTATAGGGTCTCCATCACCTGCCTCTGGTTGTCCAGGGTGCCCAGCAGGGCTTGGACAATCTCCCTGCACTTGGGGCCGATGTGGCTGGATACAATCTTCAGGTCTTGCCCCTCCAGGACATGGTTGTAGTAACACTTCAGCACCTTGCAGAGTTTACCAGGCTGTTCAGAGGGAGCCAGGGTGGCAAGATCCATGCCCAAGATGGACCCATAAATTCCCCCTTTGATGAGGGCATCGCTGGCCAGGGTGGGCACCCGCGACAGCTGGAACACCCTGGGGTGGGTCACGTTGTCCCAGCAGCCATCCGGCCCCAGACGCTGAGTGGGTGGAAAGTCCTGGAGGCTAAGGAACGACAACCATAGGTTTTTGGTGAGGGGAAACAGGCCCAGAGGAGGGGTGCCCTCCAGCTTAGCTTTCAGATCCACCTCGATGCCTAGAAGCATGGGAGCAATGGCCACTGTGGTGCCATCTTGGGTCAGAACGACCCCTCTCTCCTCACCACAGTCTGTCACAAAACGGTGGATGGCTTTGTCAAAGAAGCCAAAGAGAGTAGTATCGAACACGGAAGTGTGGGTGTGGCTGATGTTGTTGGAGGCCCCCAGGAAGTGCAGGGTGAGTGGGTCCTCACCAGGGCTAGTGGGGACATGTCTGGGTTAGACGGCACTGATGAAACTGTCCATGTCCCGCAGGTGGTTCTCTGAAACCAAAACAAATGTTTTTTGTTCATGCTACAACAAACTCAGTGCAAACAGTCACCTGGGGCTTCATTCCTACTCATATTCATACTATCTTGGGGTATTTAATGTATCGTACACCAGTTAAACACTAGTGACTTTTTGTGTTCAATTGAGCTCTCAGTTTAACGATAGAAGCATATGTTGCCAATGAGGATGTGTACGGACAACACAGTATGGCAGCCATACTTTCTAACATATGAACCCAAATAAACATGAAATTTCAGCCCATTAACACAGGTTACCTGAACAGAGAACGCCGTAGCACGTTCCAGCCACAACGAAGAGCCATAGAACCACTGTAGTCATTCTGAGTGCAGCTGTATCACACCAGATCCAGAGGCTAATCTAAACCCACAAACAATCCCCAGACAAGGTCAACCCAGGCTGCCGATGAGAGTTGTAATCTTCTTCTCTCTTACAGTCCAACACTCTGTTATGACAAACCACAACCACTCATGACAAACCACAAGCAGAATGTCCAGGTGCTCAATAAGGCTTTGTTTCAAGTACCTAAAGCTGGTTTCACTTCCCACTTCAGGGAATCAATGTGTTTTTAATGTGGTGTCCCAATAGATGAAATAACTCTCCAAATATTGATGGGTTCTTACCCAAAGTCAAAGTTTGTCATCGGAAAACAAATAAGGCCCTTTCAAGCTTGTGACGAGATCAGGCTTAAAGGGACAAGAGAAGTGCTGAAGATATGCTGGTTTGTATTAGTCATCACAGTATTTTTGTTCCATTATATACATCTATTACATCCACCTTTCACACATATGGGTGTAATTACACACACATGTACACAGACACACACAGATGGTGAAGTCTGGTAAATGTGTTCCATGATGCATAGAGGAGAGGGGCGGTCTGTTTACCGTCAATGTCAGGGAAGCCCAGAAACCTTATTGGAAATTACACTTAATAAATTCCCCAAAAACAAGCCATTGTAGTAGGCATACACTATAATCAGTGTGTGTATGCTTTTTCAGATGACAGTAACGTTCCTGACTCATGACATTAGTGTCCCATGGCAGGTGGTGTTCATTGGCTTATGAGGTTTTGGTGGTTGGGAGTAAAGGGGAACAAAGTCTATTACATTTGAGTGACTGCTGCATTGAGAATAGCAGCCAGTGTCTGTTTGTTTTTGTGTTTTTTTTACATCCCCAACCCTCTTGTTCTCAATGTATGAAGTGAATTTTGGCCCCTATGTTAATTTTCCTTTTGTGACATTAAGAAAAACATCCACTACCAGTGGATAAATGGGACAATAGTGGCCTCTACTGGATGATAATTAGCTATTTTTAAAATAATTTGTATAGGTTTAAAAAAAAAATTAAAAAAAACATCTATTTAAAATAGTGATTTATGAAAACTGTAATAATTAAAATAATTGTATCAATACCATAATGTTTAAACGGAAGATATTTCAACATTAATATCTTGATCTGTCACTGTGACGTATCCCCGGAACAGGAAGTAAAACGTGTTGGTTGCAAATTGTTCTGTTAAGAACAACAACAGAAATTGGTGAGAAAGATTCATTTGAATAATTTTATTATAATATTCACTATGTTTATTTCTTCTTTGTGGATGTTTTAGGGTCTGCTTTCCACAATGTGTGCTCATTGAACGAAATAATCATTGTTTTTATTCATATTCTGTTCAAGAGTATCTAACCGTAGTAGCACGTTTGCTGGTGTGTTGAAATGGATGACTGGGGAAAATCATTTGAACTGTCATCCAACTCGGGCATCCTTCTGGAGTTACGACCTGAAGATCACTTATGTCATGATTTGACCTCGTTTTTTCCAGAGTTCCCAGTTGTCTTGAAAGCACCAACAGTCATGCGCTGATATTTTATTATACACCAGCATTCTGATGTTGTTGACAGTCACTCACTCTCCTCACTTTCCCGTGTAGAAAATGGAGACTCGCTTCACCAGGGGCAAGTCTGCGATTCTAGAGCGCTCGCTCACCAGACCCAAGACTGAGGTCAGCGTGAGCGCATTCGCCCTGCTCTTCTCTGAAATGGTGCAATACTGCCAGAGTCGGGTGTACTCTGTGTCCGAGCTGCAGGCACGCTTGGCAGACTTGGGTCAAGGCGTGGGGGCCAGCCTGCTGGATGTGCTGGTGTTGAGAGAGAAGAATGGAAAAAGGGAAACCAAAGTGTTGAACATACTGCTCTTCATTAAGGCATGACCAAGAGAACTTTGCACATTGTGTGTGATTCACATACTATACTTTTTCATTAGTGTAATAACAACAAATGTTTGACATTATACTAACATTCACATGACATTAGGCTATAATGTAATACAAATATAGCCTCGGTGTACATGGCTCTTGGATGTAGCAGCGACTTAACCTCCACTTCAACAGACCTGGCCTCTGACATAAGCATAAACACAAACAAACCTTCACCTTTCTCTGTCTTCCGTTCCCGCTCGATTCCCCAGGTGTCGGTGTGGAGGGCCCTGTTCGGCAAGGAAGCGGACAAGCTGGAGCAGGCCAACGACGACGACAAGACCTACTATATCATTGAGAAAGAGCCCCTGATCAACGCCTTCATCTCGGTGCCCAAAGAGAACAGCACGCTCAACTGTGCCGCTTTCACCGGGGGCGTGGTGGAGGCCATTCTAACACACAGCGGCTTCCCCGCCAAGGTCACGGTGCACTGGCACAAGGGCACCACTCTCATGATCAAGTTTGATGAGGCCGTCATCGCCCGAGACAAGGCACTGGAGGGCAGATAGCATAGATAGAGTTCAGAGGTAGTAGGAAGTGTGAACTGAGATGTAAAAAGGATGTACTGTATATCCTATTGGCTGTATAATGTATAGTGCTTCCTTTCCTATTCCCTATTCATTTTATTGTTCTGACAGATGTGGGAGATCGGAGAAAGTACTCACTTTAACTTCCCTATCTGTTGGCAAGGTCAACATACGTACTTGAATATTGCTATGTGGGTGGAGCCAGTTTTTACAACAATGCATGAATTTGTGTACATAGTTACAGAAGTTCCCTACTATGACTAACCCACTGTAACTGCATTATTCTTCTTCCACTGCCGTAAATTAACTTTATGGCATTTGCAGAAAGTACACAGATTTGATTCAGAAACGTTAGCTTTACGAGTTGTTTTACCTATTCGGTGCATTTGAATCAGTGAGGACAATGACATAGAACAAGGAAAGGAAGCTAGTTGATAGTACGGTATTCATTCTTTCAAAGGACCTACTCTAAAGGGAGGAGTAACAGTATGGAAAGAGAGGAGTGTGGGTGGAGCAGCTCAGTGATGTGCTACTAGTTCACTGATGAAAAAACAGAAATGGTCACAATTGAATGAGCTTTATCCTGGACTGATTGTTCAGCAAGATGACATTTTTGTAAAATGGAATCCCCTGATTGAACAGAATTATCTAGCACTGTACAATGATATGCACTTCAGTCTTATTTGTAATATCTTATGGGTGGGAAATGTTACAATGCTCCCCATTTAGACCCGAGGAATCATTGTGTCATTGTAAATATATGTGTGGCTGCTTTAATATCCACAACTTATTTGGTGCTTGTATATTGCTTTGTCAAAATTGAAATAAATACTGTAATACCTGAAATAATGCCTTTGTATTTCATTGAAATTACCAGAAATGGACCAGAAATTCCATGAGAATAGATAATTGTCAATAACAGGTCTTAAGTTATACATAATTAGATGTTGTGCTTGGTATGTGTTTTAATATTGTCTGCAATTAAATGTTGGCCAGCGGCTGCAAAGAAATGGTAAAGTTGAAGTGGGAGAAAGAAACCTACAGAGAGATGAACCTGGAGGAGAGTCCCCTAAGCAAGCTGGTCAGCAACACAATTAGACCCAACCAAGTCATGAGAAAACAAAATGATATCTTGACACATTGGAAAGAATTAACAAAGAAAACTGAGCAAACTAGAACGCTATTTGGCCCTAAACAGAGAGTACACAGTGGCAGAATACCTGACCACTGTGACTGACCCAAAATTAAGGAAAGCTTTGACTATGTAAAGACTCGGTGAACATAGCCTTGCTATTGAGAGAGGCTGCTGTAGGCAGACCTGGCTCTAAAGAGAAGACAGGCTATGTTCACACTGCCCTTCCTAACCTCCTGCAAACTGTATGACCATATTAGAGATACATATTTTCCTCAGATTACACAGACCCACCAATTTTTTTTAAACAAATCCAATTTTGATAAACTCCCATATCTATTGGGTGAAATACCACAGCAGCAAGATTTGTGAACTGTTGCCACGAAAAAATGGCGATCGGTGAAGAACAAACACCATTGTAAATACAACCCATATTTATGTTGATACATTTTCCCTTTTGTACTTGGAACTATTTGCACATCGTTACAACACTGTATACAGACATAATACGACATTTGAAATGTCTTTGTTTTGTTTGAACTTTTGTGAGTGTAATGTTTAACTGCTAATTTTTATTTTCTATTTCACTTTTGTATACTATCTATTTCGCTTGCTTTTGCACTGTGAACATGTTCCCCATGCCAATAAAGCCGTTTGAATTGAAAGAGATGAGAACAAGCGCCACCTTGTGCAGTCACATGATGACACATGAGTCACGTGATCTCGTCTGAGGAAGCGAGTTATGTTTTGTCCCGATGCTGTACCTATACAGTAAATGCAGAACACCAGAAAAACGTCGTCCTCATGGCTATCTTCTCGGACAGTTAACTTCACGCCAACAATATACTCGCGTTTTATAACAGCTTTTATTTGCCATTGTTTATTCTGAGACAGTTCAGATTTTATGTCGCATATTTATTTATAGTTTCAAAACGTTTACATGGCTACAGCAAGCGGCAATTGCAACCATGGCGGCGCCAGTTCAGGTATGTTGAGTTGTTTACAAGTCATTTTCAATAATTTTCTGACATGTTACTTTGTGTGTTTTAAATGGTTTGTTATATTGTTGCATGCCTTTCATTGAAAGGAGGGCCCTGAGTATATTCTACTTGTGTAACGTGGTTCTACAGTGGGCTGTCTTGCCAATCATCTCCATAAAACATACATCTCATTCTAGGTACAAAATGAATGGTGATTAATCGTGAATAAATGCATAAGTAACATTGTATAACGCAGTAACATTGTATAACATAGTAGCATTGTGCAACACGGTAACGTTGTATGAGGTTGACGCAGCAGCATCAACAATGTTTTGTTACAATGTTTCCAAACACTGACTGGAAGAAGCGTTATTGCATAAATGTGTACTAAACCATCCACCATATTTAGTCAGTTATCCACAATATGTTTTGTTTTTAATCATGTGATCGCTGTTTCTGGGCAAGTCACGCAGCTTTGATGTGTGCAATATGAGTCTTTGTGTGTATGCTATTCCTGAATCCTGAATGATGCCGTATTTCCAATAGAAACTAGTAACGTTATACTATCCATTCACAGGGTAAGTTGAGCCGCCTACATATTATCACTATCATTTTAAAACCATGTCCATATTTCCCAAACCAAATTCAAAACAATCACTATCGCTTTGTCTTTTAATAATTTGACTCATCTTTTAACACAGTATTATCACCCAACAAACACTGTATATTTTAAACACTTTTAATGTAAGCCAGGCCTTGGTGTTACCTCATATCCCAGCAATAATATCTTGCATTACACCTAGGAAGAAAACACTTACATTTGCTTAACTTGCCACTGGCTCAACTTACCCCATTGCCACTGGCTCAACTTACCCCATTGCCACTGGCTCAACTTACCCCATTGCCACTGGCTCAACTTACCCCATTGCCACTGGCTCAACTTACCCCATTGCCACTGGCTCAACTTACCCCATTGCCACTGGCTCAACTTACCCCATTGCCACTGGCTCAACTTACCCCATTGCCACTGGCTCAACTTACCCCATTGCCACTGGCTCAACTTACCCCATTGCCACTGGCTCAACTTACCCCATTGCCACTGGCTCATCTTACCCCATTGCCACTGGCTCATCTTACCCCATTGCCACTGGCTCAACTTACCCCATTGCCACTGGCTCAACTTACCCCATTGCCACTGGCTCAACTTACCCCATTGCCACTGGCTCAACTTACCCCATTGCCACTGGCTCAACTTACCCCATTGCCACTGGCTCAACTTACCCCATTGCCACTGGCTCAACTTACCCCATTGCCACTGGCTCAACTTACCCCATTGCCACTGGCTCAACTTACCCCATTGCCACTGGCTCAACTTACCCCATTGCCACTGGCTCATCTTACCCCATTGCCACTGGCTCAACTTACCCCATTGCCACTGGCTCATCTTACCCCATTGCCACTGGCTCAACTTACCCCATTGCCACTGGCTCATCTTACCACAAGGCAAACAGAGCTACAAGGATGTACTTTCATGCTAGGTTTAGGGCCTCATATTGCCGCTTATAGAGACCCCAAGTGATGTATAGAACAATCTTTAAATTATCTGCTTTGGTTTATATGCAAGCATCATGAAACCTCTAGCACTATAAATTCATTTGAGTTGGTGAAAACCAGTTTGTTGGACCTAACTTGCTTACCACTTTCCATGTGGTTTCTTCCTCCACAGACTCAATGAAATCATGACTTCTTCCTAAATATTTGGTCAAATTATACATTTTGTGTATGGTTTCCTAGAAACAAGGGGTGGCCAACTTACCCCACTCTCCCCTACAGACATTCTGGGTGAACTAGGCAAAGAGTTCACTTTATGTTGACCTGCTGCTGACAGAATCTGCTAATAACAGTTTACACTTGTCAAGTTTGGGGTAGGAAATTATACCTGATGGCCACTTTCAGCGAGGAAAATTGTAGCCTTGAAATTGTTCTATTCTATCCCGCCATTGCAGTCAATGCTGTACTTCAATGCTCATGAGTCTTGATTCAAGCAATTATTCCTAAATTCCAGGGTTAGTGCTATCCGGGATCCCTGGGACGTCTCTACCCTAAACACTAGCCCCTACCACAACCATTTTAAATTATTAGTTGGACGTCCCAAGGATTCCGTTAAAATTCTAGAGCGTTGGAAGCTGAAAGAAACTAACTGTTTCATGAGCCCCCTCCAGGACTCCAAAGACTGACTACTCTTGCTCCCTCCTACCACCATAGCATGTCTGCTACATTTTAAACCAGACTGACCCAGGTTCTCCATCTACCATATTCTGTGATAACCTCCCACCACCCCGTTTCTTAACATCCTCTCACATGTGTCGTAGTCTACGGTGCCCATATGACTGTGGACATAGGCTTTCACTTCTGCACTTCACTGTGTGTGGGTCAGGGGTTTAGAAATTGTCTTGTAAGCTGTCAATCATTTTTTTTTCTTATTTCGTAGTATACTTTTGACTCATTGTTTAATTTGTGGGTTGGAGTCTTTCCATGGAAAGTTAAGCCCTGGAATTTGGGGAATTTTGCTTATATTCACCGAAAGAGTTAGCTTATAACAGTGAACCTTTTTTGTGGGCTACACAAGGCAATTCTAGGTCTTGTGGCATATTTTGATTAAACTTTCCCAAATTCAGTGGAATTTCAACCCTCTGCATGCACTGTGCATTCTTCCATCACATGTGCAGTGCACTCTTTCATCACATGTACAGCTGAGTCTCAAGATCTTAAACACTAGTGAGATGCTATTGAACTCACACTACTACACTGTCTGAGCCTAGGACTACATGCTTTCTGGTAAGTTTTGATTACAATACTGGATGGGGTGAATATATTTTATATGACATGCATGATTTTTTGTTAACTAGTAAATAGCAGCCTACCGCAAAGTGTGTTTTAAATCATTTCTAACTTGTTAACAATTTCTGCTAATTAGTTTTTGCTACCATGTCGGTTTTAACTTGCTTGAGCCTGCTAACTGAGGAGTGTTAATTCACCTGTTTCCATGTTTAATTTTACAACATTTATCTTACAAAGGAGTTGTTTAATCTAACTATTTATTTGTACATGGAATTGTATTTGTTGTTTTTATTACTCATTTTTTTCTAATCTTTACAGGAAAATGCCACAGGCATTATCTGATGTGTGGATACATTTCACTGCAGCTAATGTAGAAGGAAAAGCTGTGTACATTTGCAAATACTGTGCCAAATCATATGTGAGAATGCAACAAAGATGCAGAATCATCTGGCCAAGTGCATAAAGTTCCCTCAGTGCTCACAACAAGCAACCTCTAATAAAAGTCCCTCTACTTCTATTCAAGGTGAACATGATGAATCAGACACCTTATCGATAGCAACAGCTCGTGGACCTCAAGGAATCAGAAGTTTTTTTGACTCAATGGAGGAACGTAGTCAGAGAAATGCTGATGAATGTCTTGCTCGAGCTGTGTATGCAACTGGTTCACCTCTGATGCTCACAGGCAATGTGTATTGGAATAGATTTCTGAATGTTCTTCGCCCAGCATACACCCCTCCAACCAGATATGCTTTATCTACTCATTTTCTGGATGCAGAGTTCAAGTGAAGGTCAAGCAAATCATAGAGACAGCAGACTGTATTGCAATCATCCCTGATGGGTGGTAGAATGTTCATGGGCAAGGAATAATTAACTACATCATCTCCACCCCTCAACCAGTATTCTACAAGAGCACGGACACAAGGGACAACAGACACACCGGTCTCTACATTGCAGATAAGCTGAAGGCAGTCATCAATGACCTTGGACCACAGAAGGTATTAGCACTGGTGACAGACAATGCTGCAAACATGAAGGCTGCTTGGTCTAAAGTGGATGAGTCCTATCCTCACATCACACCCATTGGCTGTGCTACTCATGCATTGAATCTGCTCCTTAAGGACATCATGGCACTGAAAGCAATGGATACACTCTACAAGAGAGCCAAGGAAATGATTATCAAGTTATAGCAGCAATCTACCTCCCCAAGCAAAGTGAGAAGAATAAGAGTACCACATTGAAGCTGCCCAGCAACACCCGTTGGGGTGGTGTTGTCATCATCTTTCACAGTCTCCTGGAGCGGAAGGAGTCTCCAAGAAATGTCCATATCACAGTCTGCCGATATGGACAGCCCCATCAAGAGGATCCTCCTGGATGATGTATTTTGGGAGAGAGTGGTAAGCAGCCTGAAACTCCTGAAACCTATATCAGTAGCCATTGCACGGATTGTGGGAGACAATGCCATCCTGTCTGATGTTCAGACTCAGCTGGCAGATGTAAGAGAAGAAATCCGTACTGCCCTGCCCACTTCACTGTTGCTCCAAGCAGAGGAAACTGCAGTTCTGAAATACATCAAAAAGCGTGAAGACTTCTGCCTGAAGCCCATACACGCCACAGCGTACATGTTAGACCCCAAGTATGCTGGCAAGAGCATCCTGTCTGGTGCAGAGATCAACAAGGCCTATGGTGTCATCACTACCGTGTCTCACCACCTTGGCCTGGATGAGGGCAAGGTTCTTGGCAGTCTGGCGAAGTACATTTCCAAGCAAGGACTTTGGGATTTAGATACAATATGCAGGTCGTGCCAACATATCTCATCAGCCACCTGGTGGAAGGGACTTTGTGGATCTGAGGCTCTTTCCCCTGTTGCCTCCATCATCCTCCAAATCCCACCAACATCAGCCGCCTCAGAGCGCAACTGGTCCTTGTTTGGGAACACACACACCAAAGCACGCAACAGGCTGACCAATACAAAGGTTGAAAAATTGGTGGCCATCTGGGCAAATTTGAGTCTTTTTGAGCCTGACAATGAGCCATCCTCAACAAGGTTGGAAAGTGACAGTGAAGAAGAGGCCTCAGTTTGATGTTTAAGAGGTGGACATTGAGGAGGTCCAGGCAGAAGATTTGGAAGCCTGAGAGGAAGACTTTAGTTTCTAGACTATCATTTTACAGATGTATGTTGAAAACGTTTTTGGGAGATGCGATGGATCATCGGGGATCATTCAATATTTCCTTTTGTTGTTCAGTGAAATCATCCCATGTGAAGAGTCAACTCATTTAATTAATGTTCCATTTTTCTATTGGAAGGATTTAATCATTTGCAATTATGTCTACTTGTGATAAGGTAAAAGGTTTATGTTTCTGTCGCCATATGATATGGTAAATATAGCCAATGCAAAGAAAATCTACATTTAAATAGAATTAATATTAATTTGCATATATTCCCATTAATTACGACATAGTTTCCACCTCTGAATATTCCCTAAAATGTGCAACCTTAACAACACCGATATAAAGTGTTTTTTTCTCAAAGTTGCCGGGATGTCATGTGCATCACACTTCTATCAGTAAACCTGTAAGCATTATGAAACTTCTATTAGATCAAATAAGCCTCATGTATCTAAATAGCAATAATAAAATGGCTTGACTAAATTCAACATTCTTATTTCCCCCCCATACACAAACTCCTCACTTGCTTCAATATTAATGATCTGCTTATGTGTACCCATTTTGCGCGGCGTAAACCCTCTCGCTTCGCCTCCTCTCCTCTCTGACGTGACCGAACACTTTTTCATGAGTGTCCTTTAACAGAAGTCACACGGCACCATCTGCTAATCAAAGTTACTAAAACACGTACAAAAGTTAAAGTGGACAAATAGCCCACAGTGTTGCAAAACAATTTCTGGTCATTTTTGCGGTTTGCAATGTTCAAATCGCAGTTGAGATATACATTTTCCTTTGAAAATTCTTTGTGAATTACAGGTATTTATTTTAAAATGTTATGTTGCGAAAGGTTCGGCTAAAACCTTAGAAATGAAGATTATAAATATATTTAATGAGGAGCTTCTTGGAGTCCCTCTTGCAGCCTGACTTATAGGCTACTGCTATACGGGGGCGTAGATCTGCTGGAGTGCACCAGAGCCATACTTCGCCAATTCTCAGAATTGTGCTTGTTTCAACAACAAAAAATCCATAAATGCAAAAACAATGTCTCTCAAGATCACTAAATGATTCATTAGTATTCTACATTGGCCTAACATACCGACTATAATAGCGTGCAGTGCATTCGGAAAGTGTTCAGACCCCTTGATTTTTTTCCCACATTTTGTTACGTTACAGCCTTATGTTAAAATGGATTAAATATTTTTTTTCCCCTCATCAATCTAAACACAAAGCCCTATAATAACAAAGCGAAAACAGGCGGCGTCCACCTGTGGTAAATAGAATTGATTGGACATGATTTGGAAAGGAACACACCTGTCTTCATAAGGTTCCACAGTTGTTAGAGCAAAAACCAAGCCATTAGTTCGAAGGAATTGTCCATAGAGCTCTGAGACAGGATTGTATCGAGGCACAGATCTGGGGAAGGGTACAAAAAGATTTCTGCAGCATTGAAGGTCCCCATGAACACAGTGGCCTCCATCATTCTTAAATGGAAGAAGTTTGCAACCACCGAGACTCTTCCTAGAGCTGGCCGCACAGCCAAACTGAGCAATCAGGGGAGAAGGGCCTTGGTCAGGGAGGTGACCAAGAACTAGATGGTCACTCTGACAGAGCTCTAGAGTTCCTCTGTGGAGATGGGAGAAGCTTCCAGAAGGACAACCATCTCTGCAGCACTCCACTAATCAGGCCTTTGTGGTAGAGTGGCCACATGGAAGCCACTCCTCAGTAAAAGGCACATGATAGCCCGCTTGGGGTTTGCCAAAATGTACCTCAGACCATGAGAAACAAGATTATCTGGTCTAATGAAACCAAGATTGAACTCTTTGGCCTGAATGCCAAGTGTCACATCTAGAGGAAACCTGGCACCATCCCTACGGTGAAGCGTAGTGGCAGCATCATGCTGTGGGGATGTTTTTCAGTGGCAGGGACTGGGAGACTAGTCAGGATCGAGGGAAAGATTAACAGAGCAAAGTACAGAGAGAACCTGCTCCAGAGCACTCAGGACCTCAGACTGGGGTGAAGGTTCACCTTCCAACAGGACAATGTGTCTAAATGTCCTTGAGTGGCCCAGCCAGAGATCGGACTTGAACCCAATCTAACATCTCTGGAGGGGCCTTGAAAATAGCTGTGCAGTGACGCTCCTCAACCAACCTGACAGAACTTGAGAGGATCTGCAGAGAAGAAGGGGAGAAACTCCCCAAATACAGGTGTGCCGTTTTATTGTCGTTTCTTTGAATGTAGTAGTGGACACGTTGTTTGTAGAAAGCACAACCTAGACTACACTTGTGAGAGAAAAAGTTTGGGTTTATTTCATTCCATTTACGAGTAGTCAATTCTGATTGTCTTAACTTACCATCACTGTGGAGCTTCTCAAAGTAATTTTTTCTTTGCCTCAAACAGCAAGTAAACAAGGTCTTTCTTTTTTTTTTTTTTTTTTTTTTACATCCATTGAGAATGACAATATAACCATGTCCTCTTGCCACAGGAGGAAATGGAAACAGGAAATAGAGTCCAAGAGAGTTAAGAGTTGACAGAGACGAGGAGCAGCTTTGCTTGTTTACTGGTTCCAGTGAGGTTGCATAGTGTAGCCTGCTCTCCCTGGGTGGCCCAGTGCAGACTGATAGCTGCTGATCCGTTGTAGCGATAGAGATGCTGGCAGACTGATGGTCACAGTGCTGACTATGACTGACGGACAAGGTGCAGGGTTGTCTATTAAGCCTTTTCTAACACACCATTGACTGCACTGAACCGGAACAGCAGGATTCTTCAGCGGATATATTCAGTTTGATTGACTCTCTCTTAGTGTGGCTCAGCAACAAGCCCTCATCATCTGCAATTTTGTTTTGACGAATGCCCCCATCAAGATCTGTCAATTTCTTGGCTTGGGCTCCTATTGCTGGCACGAAATGTTACAAAGTGAAATTCTTTCAGCACAGGTCTGAATTGTTTTTGACAGGAAGAGTCACGCAACTGCTGTCATGTCTGTGAGTGTTTGTGACCTTGCAAGGTTCTGTGTGTGCAAGTTGATATTATGTAGGTTGGTCCCCCCCCCCCCCCCCCCCCCCCGATAGGCTTCTCTCATTCACTTGGCTGAACTAAAGATCGTTAGATATGCAGGTGATTATTGTGGATGGCTTACTATAGGTAAACATTGAGATATCACCCTTGCCACACACACACACATCAGTGATAATCTCTTCTACGTCCATCAGACCAGATTTTGTGTCTTCAGGTCTGGGTCTTCGAGTTCTGATAAACTCACATCCTGTTTACCAGATGTGAGGTGACCCAAGAGTTGACAGCAGTTAATTTCCAAGTTCAACTTCCCTTTTCTCCATTACTGCTGAACTAGCTCTTATACCCACTAACTATACGGTCCAGATTTCCCTTCCAAGTCTGTTATTGTCACATGTTTGTTTGGTCAACTCTGAGGTAGAATTCAGCTTTCACCAGCGGTCTCCGCTGAATGTGCAGTGATATAGGTTTTTACTGCACCTTTATGGTTTACGTTATGGATGATGACGACAATCGAAATGTGTAGCATCGCACCTCGAGGCTCTGCTCCTTTGACAAATGACTACCAAGTCAGACGGGTGTAGTAGCGTAGCAGTAACCCGACCATCCCCGGAGTCTTTCTGTGTCTTCCAGCCATCTCCAGTGGTGTGTTTCTGTCGGCCTTGAGTGGCGGAGCGGCCAGCTATAAACACACCAGTCACCCGCTTCTCTTCCTCCATGGAGGCTGTCTGTCTCGCCCGGCCCAGCCCAGGGCATCTGATCTGGGTGTTGTTTTAATAAGCTGGCCTGTGTCACCTCCCAGGGTTTTACTAGATAGAGACATGATGAAGGATGACTATATGAGGCGAGGGAGATTAAATGTAATGAATGAAAGCTGCCCAAACTAGTACAAGAGCTGTCACTCACTGAAGGGTAACATTACAACACGTAGCCTATTCATCAGTAAATGGCCAAAAGTTTTGAGAATGACACAAATATTAATTTTCAACGTCTGCTGCCTCAGTTTGTATGATAGCAATTTGCATATACTCCAGAAGGTTATGAAGAGAAATCAGATGAATTGCAACGTCCCTCTTTGCTATGCAAATGAACTGAATCCCCCAAAAATAATTTCCACTGCATTTCAGCCCTGCCACAAAAGGGCCAGCTGACATGTCAGTGATTCTCTCGTTAACACAGGTGTGAGTGTTGACGAGGACAAGGCTGGAGATCACTCTGTCATGCTGATTGAGTTTGAATAACAGACTGGAAGCTTCAAAAGGAGTGTGGTGCTTGGAATCATTGTTCTTCCTCTGTCAATCATGGTTACCTGCAAGGAAACACGTGCCGTCATCATTGCTTTGCACAAAAAGGCTTCACAGGCAAGGATATTGCTGCCAGTAAGATTGCACCTAAATCAACAATTTATCGGATCATCAAGAACTTCAAGGAGAGCGGTTCAATTGTTGTGAAGAAGGCTTCAGGGCGCCCAAGAAAGTCCAGCAAGCACCAGGACCGTCTCCTAAAGTTGATTCAGCTGTGGGATCGGGGCACCACCAGTACAGAGCTTGCTCCGGAATGGCATCAGGCAGGTGTGAGTGCATCTGCACGCACAGTGAGGCGAAGTCTTTTGGAGGATGGCCTGGTGTCAAGAAGGGCAGCAAAGAAGCCACTTCTCTCCAGGAAAAACATCAGGGACAGACGGATATTCTGCAAAGGTACAGGGATTGGACTGCTGAGGACTGGGGTAAAGTCATTTTTGACGAACAATGCCTTTTCCAGCATGATGGAGCACCTTGCCATAAGGCAAAAGTGATAACTTAGTGGCTCGGGGAACAAAACATCGATATTTTGGGTCCATGGCCAGGAAACTCCCCAGACCTTAATCCCATTGTGAACTTGTGGTCAATCCTCAAGAGGCAGGTGGACAAACAAAACCCCACAAATTCTGACAAAATCCAAGCATTGATTATGCAGGAATGGGCTGCCATCAGTCAGGATGTGGCCCAGAAGTTAATTGACAGCATGCCAGGGCGGAGTGCAGAGGTCTTGAAAAAGAAGGGTCAACACTGCAGATATTGACTCTTTGCATCAACTTCATGTAATTGTCAATAAAAGCCTTTGACACTTATGAAATGCTTATACTTCGGTATTCCATATTCCATCTGAGAAAAAATATCTAAAGACACTGAAGCAGAACACTTTGTGAAAAAAAAAATATATTTGTGTCATTCTCAACTTTTGGCCATGACTGTACACTGGGTAAACAGTGTTGGTGCTCACAGAGGAAATGGCACTAATATGGAGTGTCGTTGCGGGGGCGCTATTGCAGATTACATTGGTGTTTCTTTGATTGGCCATATTAGTCACTCTCACTATCCTTCTATCGCTGCTAACATGTTTTTTCTTCCCTTGCTCTCTATCTATCTCCAGAGAAGGAGAGGTTGGTTTCCTCTGTGTCTCCTCATGGCTACGGCTCCAGCGACAGCAGCGACAAGCATGTTCACCACGGACACAGCCATGGCAACCCCTGGTTGCCCACGGCAACGGCAGGGGGTTGGCTGGGGGCAGAGCAGGAAGAGGAGGCCCTGCGCAGGAAGCTCAAGTACTTCTTCATGAGCCCCTGTGACAAGTTCCACGCGAAGGGCCGCAAGCCCTTCAAACTGGGCCTGCAGCTGCTCAAGATTATCATTGTCACGGTGCAGGTAACTACACACATTTAGTTTCATATGCACCTTGAGTGTATGAACAATACATTTTAAACGCCTTCATGGCAAAGCTCAGGTTTTATGGCGGGACCAACAATACTGAAATCCATAACAACTGACACCTTGTTTCATATGTACCGTTCCTATTGGTGGATAGGTTGTCCGTGCATCTGACGCTTTTAAATATGGACGACAATCTTTACAACAACAACTTCTATAATTTCCCTAAGAGCAAAAAGGGTTATGTAATAGTTGTTATAACAGTCACTTTCCTTCAATAAAACACCTGAATCCCTACTTCCCTCCATCAGCTGGTGTTTTTTGGCCTCAGTAACCAGATGGTGGTGACGTTCAAGGAGGAGAACACCATGTCCTTTAAGCACATCTTCCTGAAGGACTATGACGAGGGCTCCGACGACACGTTGGCCGTGTACACACAGAGAGACGTCTACGAACACATCTTCTACGCCGTAGACCAGGTAACAGTCACTAACGACACCCGGGTCATGTTCATTAGGGCATGCAACAGAAAATGTTTTTAAAAGGAAAATGTTAATGAGGGTTTTAGGAAATCGCTCCGTTTGGTGCCTAATGTACACGACCCGGCATACAGACTGATATGTAAACATGTCCATGCAGCGCAAAGAAGGACCACATCTCGTCCCCTTCATATTTTCATCCTCTACTTTCAACTTAAAGCCTCCAACTCTTAGGCCCTAAGAGGCAGGGCCTTATTCTCCATCCTCGTACCCTTCCTCCTCCCTCACAGTATTTGGTGCTACCCGAGACCACGGTGGGACGCTATGCGTACGTCTATGGGGTCGGGGTGAACGGGAGTGCCCTCTCTCTCTGCCAGCAGTACTACAAGAAGGGCAGCATCGATCCCGCCAATGATACCTTCAACATTGACCCTCATGTTATCACAGGTACATAGATCTACTTTCTTGCATTATGCCAGAGGTCACCAACCCTGGTACTAGAGCTACACAGTGTTGGTGCTTCCCAAATGGCACCTGATGGAGTGGGAATGTGGTGCCATTTGGGACTCAGCTTAAATGTAGTTTTGTTCCAGCATTAAAACACCTGATTCGGCTTATCATGCTTTTGATGATTAGTTGACTGGTTGAAAAAGGATGAGTTTTGTGCCGGATTTGAACAAAAGCCTGCACGACTTGTGGCTTTCCAGGGCCAAGTTTAATGATTAACCATTGCTTTATGCCCTAGCCTTGTCTAGCCTGAACTTAAGTTATTTCATTTCCTACCCAAAGAGTTGCTAAGCTGCTTGTTTCCAGTACTATGTCATTCTTTCAGTAATAATTAATTGTAACTGTAAAAAAAAAAAAAAAATGACTAAACATGTGTAAGTACTGTATTGTTCCTCAATCATGTGACAGTAGTAGGCAGCCCCACTTCCTTATATGAGCTGACACTTGGGACAATACTACTGACTAAAAACACATTGAACAACAGAAATCACCTGGTATTGAAATGGCCTGCCCTTTTGACTCTTGACATGATCACCAGAACAGAATAACCATAGATATATAATTACTAGATCAGACATTTATTTCAGTGTAATGGTAATTCTATTTCAGTGTAATTCTATTTCTATAAGGAAAAACATTAACAGCCCCTGAAATGACTAACTTCTCTCTCTGTTCTGTTACTAGATTGTGTGGGGGTTAACCCTCTGTCAGTCCCTCGAGCGCCTTTCGGCAGTGACTACAAGAACTTGACCCTCAAGTTCCATAAGTAAGGCTTCATTTTTCAAATGTCTTTTCAAATGACTTCGGGCTCTCATGTTTTCTGTCGGTCTACAACTAAGATAGATGGGACATCCATCTTTGTGGTATCTAACTGTTAATTTTTTATCACTCTCACACACATCCAAACTGTTTACACACTACCTATAGCCCTGGGTTATGTTCATTAGATGCCAAACGGAAAACTAACACAAAAAAGGGAGGTTCTACCTGGACTTGTCCAATAAGAAACATACATTTTTGTTTTGTGTTGCAAAATGTTTGAAAACTTTTCTTTGCTTTCACTTTGACACAACCCTGATATCCCTCTTGTTTTTTTTTCTTTTCACTCTTTGTCTAGACTCATAAACGTGACGATACAGTTCCAACTAAAGGCCATCAACATTCAGACCATCATCAACAACGAGATTCCTGACTGTTACACCTTCTTCATAACGGTGAGTCTCACCCCACTTCCCTCCCCCACCACTTCCTGCAAATGTGGCTCATTGTAACCTGTTTAGTGTGTAATAGTTGTGGTGGAAACCTGTTCATTGTCTGTATATTATAGGTAAGCTGTGACCTGTTTGTTATAAACTCAGCAAAAAAGAAACGTCCTCTCATTGTCAACTGCGTTTATTTTCAGCAAACTCAACGTGTAAATATTTGTATGAACATAAGATTCAACAACTGACACATAAACTGAACAAGTTCCACAGACATGTGACTAACATAAATGTAATAATGTGTCCCTGAACAAAGGGGGGGGTCAAAATCAAAAGTCAGTATCTGGTGTGGCCACCAGCTGCATAAAGTACTGCAGTGCATCTCCTCCTCATGGACTGCACCAGATTTGACAGTTGTGAGATGTTACCCCACTCTTCCACCAAGGCACCTGCAAGTTCCCGTACATTTCTGGGGGGAATGGCCCTAGCCCTCACCCTCCGATCCAACAGGTCCCAAATGTGCTCAATGGGATTGAGATCTGAACTCTTCGCTGGCCATGGCAGAACACTGACATTCCTGTCTTGCAGGAAATCATGCACAGAACGAGCAGTATGGCTGTTGGCATTGTCATGCTGGAGGGTCATGTCAGGATGAGCCTGCAGGAAGGTTACCACATGAGGGAGGAGGATGTCTTCCCTGTAACGCACAGTGTTGAGATTGTCTACAATGTCAACAAGCTCAGTCCGATGATGCTGTGACGCACCGCCCCAGACCATGACGGACCCTCCACCTCCAAATCGATCCCACTCCAGAGTACAGGCCTCGGTCTAACGCTCATTCCTTCGACGATAAATGCAAATCCGACCATCACCCCTGGTGAGACAAAACCGTGACTCGTCAGTGAAGAGTACTTTTTGCCAGTCCTGTCTGGTCCAGCGACGGTGGGTTTGTGCCCATAGTCGACATTGTTGCCGGTGGTGTCTGGTGAGGACCTGCCTTACAACAGGCCTACAAGCCCTCAGTCCAGCCTCTCTCAGCCAATTGCGGACAGTCTGAGCACTGATGGAGGGATTGTGCGTTACTGGTGTAACTCAGGCAGTTGTTGTTGCCATCCTGTACCTGTCCCGCTGGTGTGATGTTCAGATGTACTGATCCTGTGCAGGTGTTGTTACACGTGTTCTGCCACTGCGAGGATGATCAGCTGTCCGTCCTGTCTCACTGTAGCACTGTCTTAGGCGTCTCACAGTACGGACATTGCAATTTATTGCCCTGGCCACATCAGCAGTCCTCATGCCTCTTTGCAGCATGCCTAATGCACGTTCACGCAGATAAGCAGGGACCCTGGGCATCTTTCTTTTGGTGTTTTCAGAGTCAGTAGAAAGGCCTCTTTAGTGTCCTAAGTTTTCATAACTGTGACCTTAATTGCCTACCATCTGTATTCTATTAATGTCTTAACGACCGTTCCACAGGTGCATGTTCATTAATTGTTTATGGGTCATTGAGCAAGCATTGCAAACCCTTTACAATGACGATCTGTGAAGTTATTTGGGTTTTTACAAATGATCTTTGAAAGACGGGGTCTTGAAAAAGGGACGTTTCTTTTTTTTGCTGAGTTTATCATCCCTTGAAGAGTCCACCACTTTTTTATGTTTAATTTTATTGCCAACGTTTACAGCAAGTGCTAGTACCTGTATAAATGTCTGATCTGTTGTTCTTTCCATCTGATTTTACAGATAGTCCTGGACAACAAGGCTCACAGTGGTAAAGTGAGGATCAGTCTGGAAAACCAGGCTTTTATAAAGGAGTGTAAAGACCCCAGTGTGTCAGGCCACGGTGAGATAGAAGTTTGGTTTTTATTAAACATTTATTTCACCAGGGTAATATTAATTAAGCACCAAACGGGAGAAACGGACTGAAACGTAGGGACTACCTGAACTTATTCCGTTGCTAAATATTTGTATACGGTGTGCCCTAATTATTACGATCCAGGAGAATCTCGAGGTAATAAACCATTTTTTTTCATTGAGATACCTGGTAAGTGAGTCGGCAATAAAAAAAATATATATATATATATTATAGAGGTCGACCAATTATGATTTTTCAACGCCGATACCAATTATTGGAGGACCAAAAAAATCCGATGCCGATTAATCGTCAGATTTAAAACAAATAATATATATATATATATATATATTAGTATTACAACAATACTGAATTAACACTTATATTAAGTTAATATAATACATCAATAAAATCAATTTAGCCTCAAATAAATAATGAAACATGTTCAATTTTGTTTAAATAATGCAAAAACAAAGTGTTGGAGAAGAAAGTCAAAGTGCAATATGTGCCATGTAAGAAAGCTAATGTTTAAGTTCCTTGCTCAGAACATGAGAACATATGAAAGCTGGTGGTACCTTTTAACATGAGTCTTCAATATTCCCAGGTAAGAAGTTTTAGATCATAGTTATTATAGGACTATTTCTCTCGATACGATTTGTATTTCATTTACCTTTCACTATTTCACTTTAGTATTGCCAGTGTAACAGTATAGCTTCCGTCCCTCTCCTCGCTCCTACCTGGGCTCGAACCAGGAACACATCGACAACAGCCACCCTCGAAGCAGCGTTACCCATGCAGAGCAAGTGGAACAACTACTCCAAGTCTCAGAGCGAGTGACGTCACCGATTGAAACGCTATTAGCGCGCACCCCGCTAACTAGCTAGCCATTTCATTTTGGTTACACCAGCCTAATCTCGGGAGTTGATAGGCTTGAAGTCATAAACAGCGCAATGCTTGAAGCATTGCGAAGAGCTGCTGGCAAAACGCACGAAAGTGCTGTTTGAATGAATGCTTACGAGCCTGCTGGTGCCTACCATCGCTCAGTCAGACTGCTCTATCAAATATCAAATCATAGACTTAATTATAACATAATAACACACAGAAATACGAGCCTTAGGTCATTATGGTCGAATCCGGAAACTATCATCTCAAAAACAAAATGTTTATTCTTTCAGTGAAATACGGAACCGTTTCGTATTTTATCTAACGGTTGGCATCCATAAGTCTAAATATTCCTGTTACATTGCACAACCTTCAATGTTATGTCATAATTACATAAAATTCTGGCAAATTAGTTCGCAACGAGCCAGGCGGCCCAAACTGCTGCATATACCCTGACTCTGCGTGCAATTAACGCAAGAGAAGTGACACAATTTCACCTGGTTAATATTGCCTGCTAACCTGGATTTATTTTAGCTAAATATGCAGGTTTAAAAATATATACTTCTGTTTATTGATTTTAAGAAATGGATTGATGTTTATGGTTAGGTACAGTCGTGCAACGATTGTGCTTTTTCGCAAATGCGCTTTTGTTAAATCATCCCCCATTTGGCGAAGTTGGCTGTCTTTGTTAGGAAGAAATAGTCTTCACACAGTTCGCAACGAGCCAGGCGGCCCAAACTGCTGCATATACCCTGACTCTTGCAAGAGAAGTGACACAATTTCCCTAGTTAAAAGAAATTCATGTTAGCAGGCAATATTAACTAAATAATCAGGTTTAAAAATATATACTTGTGTATTGGTTTTAAGAAAGGCATTGATGTTAATGGTTAGGTACACGTTGGACAGTGCTTTTTCGCGAATGTGCACCGCATCGATTATATGCAACGCAGGACACGCTAGATAAACTAGTAATATCATCAACCATGTGTAGTTAACTAGTGATTATGATTGATTGATTGTTTATTATAAGATAAGTGTAATGCTAGCAAGCAACTTACCTTGGCTTCTTACTGCATTCGCGTAACAGGGAGGCTCCTCGTGGAGTGAAGGTAAGGCAGGTGGTTAGAGCGTTGGACTAGTTAACCGTAAGGTTGCAAGATTGAATCCCCGAGCTGACAAGGTAAAAATCTGTCGTTCTGACCCTGAACAAGGCAGTTAACCCACCGTTCCTAGGCCGTCATTGAAAATAAGAATGTGTTCTTAACTGACTTGCCTAGTTAAATAAAGTTGTAATTTTTTAAATAATAATAAATTAAAAAAATGGTGTCCAAAAATACAGATTTCCGATTGTTATGAAAACTTAAAATCGGCCCTAATTAATCAGCCATTCCGATTAATTGGTCGACCTCTAATATATATATTTATATTTGCATGGGTCAATACAAAACTACACACAGAATGACCAGACAGAAATTAACCGGTACAACTTCTACCACGAACAAACACTATGTAGACACTAAGCAATCTCCCCTTTCGCCATCTTCAGTTGACCTCATGAGACATTAGAGATGCCTCGTAAGAATTTTCACTTAGTCATGCATTGGTGTCAACGTGAAATTTGGACTTGTGGAAGTAAGGATTCGCCCCCTATGCTTCTACTTGATGAAAGCCACTAACTCCTCCCTTTCCTTCCCTCCCTCTATGTCAGCGGAGAACTACACACGGCTAGCGTTTGACGTGGTGGTGGTGATCGTTTGTATACTGTCCCTGTTGCTGTGTGGCCGCTCCATACTCCGCGGCATCATACTACAAGCCGTAAGTCACTGGGAGGTGGAGGGCAGGAAGAGAGGAAGTGGTGAAAAGGAGGAACATCCAATCTGGTGGTCCTCTATAGCTCAGTATAGCTCTATGGCTCTTGCAACTCCAGGATAATGGGTTCGATCCCCGGGACCACTCATACGTAAAATGTATGCATGCATGACTGTAAGTCACTTTGGATAAAAGCGTTTGCTAACTGGCATATATTATCTGAGAACAAACTGTAGATACATTTGTTTGCTTGTTATAATGTTGGGGAGCGGGGTGGAAGAAGGAGAGAATTTTTTTTTTTAAATTGATGGGAGGTGATTGGCATTCTGTGAAGTGATTCCATTCTTAGAGTAATGTTCTGCAACACAAAATCTGAGAAGGTGTGAATACTCGTCTTTCCAGTAGGGCCACCCAACTCCTCTCGCTCTCCGTCTCTGTGTAACAGGAGTTTGTCGAGTTCTTCAAGACTAACCTGGGCCGGAAAGTAAGCTGGAACGAAAGGATGGAATTCATCAACGGCTGGTACATCCTGCTCATCATCAGTGACGTCCTCACCATCATCGGCAGCGCCATTAAGATCGGCATCGAGTCCAAGGTCAGTCCCCCTCTTGGGGACTTTTTCCTCTACTGCTCAGAGTAGAATAGAACACCTTTTATTTTTCCCAGCGGAATTATTTGAAATTCCCACTCAAAAAAGTATCCTAGTTTGGGTTATGATAAAGATTGTTGTGCTAAGCTCATGAGGTATTTATGAGTTGAATATCTCTCCCATACAGAATTTGTCATCGTATGATGAGTGTGGCATCCTGTTGGGGACTTCCACCTTGTTGGTGTGGGTCGGAGTCATTCGCTACCTCAGCTTCTTCCAGAAGTACAATGTAAGTTGCCTACACACACAGACACACACACTAACGATGACAGGGATTCACCCACTCTCCTGGCTCTCTCCCTCTCAGATCCTGATCGTGACCTTGCGAGCTGCGTTCCCCAACGTGATCCGGTTCTGCAGCTGTGTGGCTGTCATCTACCTGGGCTACTGCTTCTGTGGCTGGATCGTGCTGGGGCCCTATCACGTCAAGGTACAGACAGCCACCATTTTGAAGCACAGGCAGACATGCTAACAGAAGAAGGCCAATAACAGAGCAGGTCGGCAAACAGATTGAAAAGGAAACAGTGAATCTGGAGGGGGACACCCCATATGGTTCAGTGATGATGCACAAATGGTGCATTTTGGGATTTTGCACAATAATGACGTACTGTGTTATTAACATGTGATTTGTCTATTATTAGAATTCAATATTTACTGGCCCTTGCCAGTAAGATGGCCATAAGGGATTTATTTTGTAAAAAAATAAATAATTGTGTACCGAATCCTGAATAATTTTGGACCAATATAGTGAGAAGGTCATGATAAGTCACATGGTTGTTTGTGTAATTCAACAGTCTCTCTCCCTATCGTATTCAATTCATCAAGCTGCATTGCTGTGAAGTACACTAAATGTAATTGAACTGTTTCCCTCTCTCTCGCCCTCCGTCAGTTCCGCTCTCTCTCCATGGTGTCAGAGTGCCTGTTCTCGCTGATCAACGGCGACGACATGTTTGTGACCTTCTCGGAGATGCAGGAGAGCAGCACGCTGGTGTGGGTATTCAGCCAGGTCTACCTGTACACCTTCATCTCCCTCTTCATCTACATGGTACTGTCGCTCTTCATCGCCCTCATCACCGGCGCCTACGAAACCATCAAGGTAACAACAAAGGGAAAGATTTTCGTCAGCCAAAAGAGCACAGATATGTGTCAAAAATACAGTAAAACTCATAATCCACAGTGTGATTTTCATTTGAAAATGTTCTTCAACGATGTGCATTTTCAGAGATCAAGGTACAGCCAAGAGTCATGAGACTTTATAGCCCTTTATCTATGAAGGAAGCTAGAGGTAATTTCTCAAGCCATTGCGTTACCGTAGTATAACTGGAAGACAATAGTATCTGCTAGCATGCTTGCAGTCACCTTGGACTTCCAGTCATTGCTCTAATGCTATTTAGCAATTGCGCTAACTCTAGTTAGCAACTTCCTTCAAACTGCACGCAGAGACATAAAAATGGTATCCACAAGTTCATCTGACTGGGGAAGTAGATGAAGGACTTTATTGCCAAAATCCCGAAGTATCCCTTAGAACAGACTCTAATCCAAATTAATGTAAAAGATAAGCATTGTATAATTTGTTATACTTATTTGCTGCTTGTCTTTTACTTTCATTTGGAGTTGAGGTGTATAGTTGGGTTTCCACAATACATTTTGTGGGATGTAGATTCATATTTAGTTGCATTCCTCATAAATAGCGTTCATGTTCACTGCTCATAGCGGTACAAACAGAAGCCAATTCCAAACAACAACACCTACTGAAAGCCCTATGTCCCAAATGGCTCCCTATTCCCTGGATAGTGCCCTGGTCAATGGTAGTGCACTACATAGGGAATAGGGTGCCACAAGCAGAAAGTGAGTAACCTTAACATGGATGCATGTCTTCTCTCCTGTCCCTCCAGCACCAAACCCAGGAGCCATACCACATTACGGACCTGCACGCCTTCATCGCAGAGTGCACTGACACGCCCAGCTCGGGGATGTTCCGGGGCCTCGAGACCTCGCCCTGCTCCTTCTTCTGCTGCTGTGACAGGTGGGTTAGAGGGCACAGGTCAAGACTGGAGGTAGAGGTCAAGGCCGGGTTCAGAATCCACCCTCCAGCTCCTAACCTCTTCAGTGTTTGCAGATCTGAAGGCGTCAGACGGGTGTAAGTTGACGGTGATGGATGTTCCTCTGTAGAATGATCAGCAGTAGATGCCACTTCAGTGACCAGACAATAACCAATGCATTCACTGTTATCCTTTCTATCATGGTTGAGAGACGTTTATGTTTTTCTACATGTGTATGCGCTATCGTGTTAAGTGTTTGTTTCTTCCCTCAGAACGACAACATACGAGGACGTCCTTTTGGTGAACTGACTGGGCTGTGGGGTCTGGACCTACAGCTCTCTCTGCTGGCCCGGAGCGCCGCACTGCGTCCAGATTTTCATTGTCTTTACCATCAAATCTGGGTCAGGCATGAGCCAGGACTATGAGCTGAAAGCCAAGTCTTTTTTGAGTGGATTCATTGACGAGACCACCTGCGTTGTGTGAATGTTATAGGGATGTTGCACAGTAATTCCCCACACAGAAAGAGAACAGTGTTTTGCCAAAATTGGGATTTACGCACAATCCATACTTGCTGAGGGCCATAGTGCAATGTGGAATGTCTTGTTAGGACATGTAGCTTCTTTTAATTGTTTTACATTTGTTTTTAGGTGTTCTGTAAGCTGCACAAGTTACAAGAACTGGACAAAGCATGTTTTTTATGTCAGAAGTTCTGGTTATATATGAAGGGGATGACAATGGCATGTATACTAGGCCAGAGACTGCTCTGGAGTAGCACTTCCACTGTCCCTAAGGAGAGAGCACTTAAGTCCAATTCACATGACTCATGCAAGAACGTCATTGCCCTGTCATGAGGCGCCAGCCCATCAAGAACTGCTGAGAGCAAGGCTGGCTTGGCCACAGCGCTTTGTGGTCACCACCGCTGCACTCAAGTGTACAAGTAAATTGAACTTAAACCCTGCACTGCGCCTGGACCCAATGGCTCACTCAATGACCTTAATCTTTGCTCCGGTGTACAAATCTCCTGCCAAATAGGCTGAGTTTAGACAGGCAATTCAGATTCAGATTCCCCCCCCCCCCCCCCCACACTAAATGGTCTTTTGACCTTACACATCAGATATTTTTCAGAGTTGATTTGATTGGTAAAAATAAGATCAGAATTGAGCTGCCTGTCATAGTATTTCAGCATTTTAAGACCGATCAATTAAAAAAACAGTACTCTCACCCAGGTGCTGGTTCTGGTCTCCAGGAACAATATCCATAGAATGGTCCTATAGTTTAAGTTGGACACAGAAAGAGCACACCTACAGTCCCATTTAGTTTCAGTAGGTGTTCATCCGATGACGTGGCACACAGGGTAAACGTCAGTGCCATTGTCGATTTGCACGTGTCAAGTTCTACACTGTACATGTCCTGTTCACGAGGCACAAATTATGCTTTTTATCGCCACGTGCGGAACACTGCTTGGTCAGAGTTCATTTGATAAACGGACACGGAGGGAAGTAGTCAAGTCCCGAGTCTCACAAAGACCCACCACCCACCATGGCACAACATTCCGGTCGCAATGGAAATGTGACTTTCCAATTTTGCCTGACCTGAATGTAACTTCCTTAAATGAGGAAACTACATGATTGGAAAATGGAGAGTTCAACTATTTTTTTGTGATTTTCTTTTTTTTTTAAAGGCCTATGCTCCAGTCATTGACAATATTGATGGAGAACTGCAAATTGTATCCGACTGGTCTACGGAACAAAGACTGCCTGCGAGTAACGAGGAGAGGAAAACGAGCAGGCAGAACAGCTAAACGAGGCCAGAGGGATGGGGTATTTGCGAGCACTGCAGTAATGCTTGTGATGTTGACCCAGAAGAATGCTCTTACGTAGGTTTCGTTCCCATTCTGTTTTATGTCTCATAATGATGTCTAGTTTAAAACGAACCAATTGCTTTGTCCTTGTGAAAGTTTAAATTATTTAGTTTTTTTTTAATGTTGGGTTGTTTTATGTATCTAGAGAGGAACGCCTAAGGGGAGTGTGGTCTTCAGGCTCAGGCTCCAGAAAGTGGTCATGCTTTGTACTCCAATCACTATTGAAGGAGGAGGGGAAAACATGTTTTTTATAATAGGTTATAGGCCTGCTTCCATTTCGGTCACAGTTACTTCTTCTAAAAGTGAACCTTTTGGCTTTGATAGATTCTAAAGAACCAAGGTGTAGGCAAAGTTATATGGGAATATAACCTCCCAAATAGGCTAAAAGCAGAGCTTTCACCATATCCGTTCTTTAGGATCTGAGAACACCAAAGGGCTGGAGGCTACGAGAAGTGGCTAGGGGCTGAAATGGTACTGGGCATATAGCCTGTCTGTCGGTGAGGAGTCATGTAGCTCTTATTTTAATGGTCATTTAGTACATTTAAATGAAATGTATGTTCTTAACTAAGCAGTACACAAACAGGATTTGTTTATGGCCTTGCGTTTGTATATTGTAGTATTAGACACTTGGATGTCCTGTCCGAGCAGTCTGTAGACATGTATATAGTTCATTGTGTAATCTTTTTTTGTGTTCATCTTACTTGAACATTGTTTTGAGTATGTTGGATCTCTGTGCCACACTCGGGAATGATGCCAAACCACTGATGATTAAATGCCTGTTTGTTCACGTGGCTGGAAATACTTCGGAGAAGGAGGCGGTGGCAATTGCTTTGGGATGCATCCCGATTCTCCACCCTTAAACCAATGGATTGGTTTAATCGTTGGCTAGAAAGAATTTAATCTTGTTAAATCCATGACGGGAAGTGTGCAAGTGCAAAGCTTTTAAAAAAGGGTAAAGAATCAGGACGCAGCCATACTTTGGTTTCTTCACCACTTGATTTTGATCCAAACAAAGCTGGCTGCTTTGTTGATGTTTGAGTTTTATATATTGTTTGCATGAAACTCAAGCCCATAGTCAAGCTTGTGTGAAGGAAAATCATGAGTTTACCTCAGGATGTAATTACCTGAAGTTAACAGAAGGGGGAATAAGGACTTTTGCACCCCTCAGACTCGGACAATAACATCCTAAAGGAGGAGAATAGACCACCTTACATCCAAGATCTGTTTATTAGGTAGAGCGAGACAATAGGGATCTAATACAACCGAAGACAAAATGTATTATAGTACAACAAATACCATAGATACATTTACACAATTCATGTAACATTCAATATGCACAAATTCGTCACAGTCCACATATCAAAACGGCAATGGTAGATCTCCTTAAATAGAACACTTGTGCCCATATCCTGGTAACACAGGAAGTTCGTGGCACCTTAAAAACCTCTTAAGGAGCCATCCCTTTTTTCCAATTTTCGCCTAAAATGACATACACAAATCTAACTGCCTGTCGCTCGGGCCCTGAAGGAAGGATATGCATATTCTTGGTACCATTTGAAAGGAAACACTTTGAAGTTTGTGGAAATGTAAAAGGGATGTAGGAGAATATAACACAATAGATCTGGTAAAAGATAATACAAAGAAAAAAAAAACTGTTCTTTTATATATTTTTTGTACCATCTTTGAAATGCAAAATGTATTATTCCAGCCCAGGTGCAATTTAGATTTTGGCCACTAGATGGCAGCAGTGTATGTGCAAAGTTTTTAGACTGATCAAATGAACCATTGTATTTCTGTTCAAAATGTTGTATCAAGACTGCCCAAATGTGCCTAATTTGTTTATGAATAACTTTTCATGTTCAAAATTGTGCACTCCTCAAACAATAGCATGGTATTATTTCACTGTAATAGCTACTGTAAATTGGACAGTGCAGTTAGATTAACAAGAATTTAAGCTTTCTGCCAATATCAGATATGTCCTGGGAAATGTTCTTGTTACTTACAACCTCATGCTAATCGCATTAGCCTACGTTAGCTCAACCGTCCCGTGTACGGGACACCGATTCCGAAGAAGTTTAATTGGGTAAAACGGGCTCGTGGTAATGTCTGGAGCAGAATTTATGGAATGGTAACAAACACATGGTTTCCATGTTTTCGATGCCATTCCATTTTCTCCGTTCCGGCCATTATTTTTGATGCCATTCCATTCGCTCTGTTCCAGACATTTTTATGAGCCGTCCTCCCCTCAGCAGCCTTCACTGCCTGGTAACATACCTTTCCTAACCAGCCTTTGGCGGCTGATGCAGCACATCATTCCTTCCAGCCCACTAAATCTAATATCATCATCCATTAAGTACTGTCCTGGCTGCCCATCCTTTAGCTGAGCTCTTGGCCCACGCCCATCTCAGTGACACGCTCTTTGGTTTTGCACTCTAGTAGTCTACTGGGTGTGTCCACTGTGTATGTGCACACCACTTGATGTTGGTGTTTATTGTTTTTCTTCCACACCAAATATAAACACACACACAAACAACGACTACATCTCCTCTGCCAGACCCGCATGCTCACACCTTCATCTCTAGTGCTTCCATTATTCTTTGCCACTTGGCCTTAAATTGTACCAGTTATCTCTTTTTCTCAATATTTCAATAATAAATTATTCGATTATTCCTTTGTGTTAATGATGGATTGATTGATTCCCAAGTTTTTTAAGTATACGTTTTTTTTAAGATGAGTGATGAGAAGAGAATCGTTCAGCCCATTGGGGATCTCACTACACCCCCATATTGTTTTTCCATTTAACCTTTATTCATACAGGTTATTTTCATAGAAATATGCCTTTTGCACTAGAGACCTGTAATGGCCTGAGGATATGCTTGTGGTTGTTACATGGTGCCCTCAATACATAATGACTACACTGAGGTAATGGTCTACAATCTAAAGTTTCAATGGGCATTGTTATTTCTATAATATTTCGTTTGTCGTTTGATAATGTGTTCCAGTGTGTCAAAGGTGGCCTCACGTTTCCAGACTGCAGAACAACGATGACCGAGAGAAGCTACTGTAGTTAAGGGGTGACACACTAGGCTTCCGTGATATTTTGAGATGAGGTTCCCTCTAACTGTTGTCTTGGTGGACTAAATACTTCGTACCCAGGCCAGAAATTGACCACCATGACCCTTTTCTTCAGCATGAGTATACGTGTGTGTGTGCTGGTCTGTTTTTCTGTCTGTATATCTGCCGGTGTCTCTGTCTGTTAGCCTCTCTGTATGTGTGTGGGCTTGCATGGTTGTTTGCTCTGTGCCATGGGCAGCGTATGCAGCTGTACCTGGAGCTGCATACACAAAGTATGTCCGGGGTTGGTGTTGTTTTGGCAGATGGGTGAAACAACAAGACCTCACTGGAAGACTGTGGGCCAACAAGTCAAATAGGGGGATGAAAGAAACCACTTTGGTTTAACAAGTAACCCCTGTTCCATTGCCACAGGCTTTCCCATAGAGACCAATACTGAGTCACACCCTTATAGGACAACATTCGAGAGCGTTGGGGTGGGTGGGCAGAACCAGGAATTAACTGGATTTTGTGGTTTTACTAACAACTCAATTAAGGATCTTAGTTTGCGGCCGAATATACATACACACTATAAAAGCTACGGGGTCAGGGAGAGGCTCTCGGTTCCCCAGTCTCTGCAATTGGCCCTCGACGATAGTAAAGGCTGACAGGCTGGAGATGTAACAATTGCCAGAGCCCTGTGAGTAGCTGAGACAGACAGAGGGGTCAGACGCACCGTATGAGTCACCCGCTCCCACGCACACTATAATGGAGGTGTGGGAAACACACACACACACACACACACTGTAAGAAAGGCAGTTTGAATGGTGAGGATCCCTATGTCTTCAGTTGTGGCCAAAAGTTTTGAGAATGACACAAATATTAATTTCCACAAAGTTTGCTGCTTCAGAGTCTTTAGATATTTTTGTCAGATGATGTTACTATGGAATACAGAAATATAATTACAAGCATTTCATAAGTGTCAAAGGCTTTTGACAATTACATGAAGTTGATGCAAAGAGTCAAAATTTGCAGTGTTGACCCTTCTTTTTCAAGACCTCTGCAATCCACATCCTCACTGATGGCAGCCCATTCTTGCATAATCAATGCTTGGAGTTTGTCAGAATTTGTGGGTTTTTGTTTGTCCACCCGCCTCTTGAGGATTGACCACAAGTTCTCAATGGGATTAAGGTCTGGGGAGTTTCCTGGCCATGGACCCAAAATATTGATGTTTTGTTCCCCGAGCCACTAAGTTATCACTTTTGCCTTATGGCAAGGTGCCCCATCATGCTGGAAAAGACATTGTTCGTCACCAAACTGTTCCTGGATGGTTGGGAGAAGTTGCTCTCGGAGGATGTGTTGGTACCATTCTTTATTCATGGCTGTGTTCTTAGGCAAAATTGTGAGTGAGCCCACTCCCTTGGCTGAGAAGCAACCCCACACATGAATGGTCTCAGGTTGCTTTACTGTTGGCATGACACAGGACTGACGGTAGCGCTCACCTTGTCTTCTCCGGACAAGCTTTTTTCCGGATGCCCCAAACAATCGGAAAGGGGATTCATCAGTGAAAATGACTTTACCCCAGTCCTCAGCAGTCCAATCCCTGTACCTTTTGCAGAATATCAGTCTGTCCCTGATGTTTTTCCTGGAGAGAAGTGGCTTCTTTGCTGCCCTTCTTGACACCAGGTCATCCTCCAAAAGACTTCGCCTCACTGTGCGTGCAGATGCACTCACACCTGCCTGCTGCCATTCCGGAGCAAGCTCTGTACTGGTGGTGCCCCAATCCTGCAGCTGAATCAACTTTAGGAGACGGTCCTGGTGCTTGCTGGACTTTCTTGGGCGCCCTGAAGCCTGCTTCACAACAATTTAACTGCTGTCCTTGAAGTTCTTGATGATCTGATAAATGGTTTGATTTAGGTGCAATCTTACTGGCAGCAATATCCTTGCCTGTGAAGCTCTTTTTGTGCAAAGCAATGATGACGGCACATGTTTCCTTGCAGGTAACCATGATTGACAGAGGACGAACAATGATTCCAAGCACCACCCTCCTTTTGAAGCTTCCAGTCTGTTATTCTAACTCAATCAGCATGACAGAGTGATGTCCAGCCTTGTCCTCGTCAACACTCACACCTGTGTTAACGAGAGAATCACTGACATGATGTCAGCTGGTCCTTTTGTGGCAGGGCTGAAATGCAGTGGAAATGTTTTTTGGGGGATTCAGTTCATTTGCATAGCAAAGAGGGACTTTGCAATTAATTGCAATTCATCTGATCACTCCTCATAACATTCTGGAGTATATGCAAATTGCCATCATACAAACTGAGGCAGCAGACTTTGAAAATTAATATTTGTGTCATTCTCAAAACTTTTGGCCACGACTGCACATATTTCACATCACTCTAGTCCAGAGTGAATGAATGCATCATGTCTGTTTCCAGTCTAACCCTCTCCTCTCCTGGCACTGTGAGTTTGGACTTTTCTTTGCCCAAAGCCTCCTCTTTCATTCGTTCTTCTTCTTTGTCGTCTTGCTGTATAACAAACTAGTTGATGTCAGATTTCTTGGCCCGATTCAGTCTCTTTCTGTCAATTTCATAGTCTTTGTATGTTCCCTGTCTTTTCATTGATTCCTATTGTAAAGCCAGCAGCTGCAACTGAGGGAACAGAAGCAAGCTGCCACTCCCATTGGGGGCAGTCAGTGCCATGCAGCAAAGTAGCTGAGGCTGTATGTCTTCATAAGCACCATCAACAAACGCACCTTATCGTCGCTGTCTGATGAAAACCTCATCTCCAGAACAGAAACTTTTCAGGAAATTTATAACATGACCATATTTTCCAATTAACGAACATACAATAATGAAATTTGGGGTAAATGTTGTTGGTCCTAGAGTTATGAAATGTTCAGAGCACATTGAGTTACTGCTTTGTAAAAACTGAGTTAAGGTTTTCATCAGACAGTGACATTATGCTAATAAATAAGACATAACCAGACCAGGAGTGTGAACAATGCCTTTCTCAGTTGAATAAATATGCCGATTCTTCATTGATATCAAGAAACTATCAATTGCATTCAAATCGATTTTTTTTAACCAACTGAAACTGAAACCTTTACAGACTAATGTGTGTACATACTTATGTAGCCTAGCCTATTTGTTTGGCCTTACAGGCATCCAGTGTAGGCCTGCAGTAGTTTAAATATTAGCCATGCAGCTGGATTTTGGAACTTCATACACAGAGAATGGGTGAGGGATGGGGCATTGGGGCAAGGCACTCTCGCGCACAGAAAATAAAAGGAGGGGCAGTGGTTTAGCATATGACATCATCCATATTTTTTTAAATAAACCTCAGGCCATGTTCTTCATTGGTTCCTAGCTGGAGAAATCGATTTTTTTGGGGGCATGCTTCTCCTGCAATTTCACCCTCGCTCGACTGTGTGGTAACGCCACTCATTCGATTCCTCATCTCGAGAGTGAGCTTCTGCGGTCCTGAGAACGTTACTAAAAGAGGGATGCACGCCGTTTGAACAAGTCAATTGAATCTACAGCTTGGGTGTGAAGCTTGGCAGTGAAGGGAGCCAGCTGCACGTTTATAACCTCCGCATCGACATATTTGGTCTGTTTTTGTCCAGCCAGCGAGGAAGAAGCCTTAAAAAAGGAAAGAATTTGGGGGAAACGCTGCGAAGCGTGCCTCGACATTCTTACGGTGAGTGGGAATTGATACATTGTAGCACGAGCCAGCAAACGTCTCGCAATAAGCAATTTATTGGATATATTGTTGCCATTTCGGTGTCTTATTATTTTCTGCTAATTCATGCTGCTTTCGCGTTAAACAATGGCTGCTACGTTATCCAAACAAAGCTCACGAAATGACACCGATCAAACGTTCGTTGTTGAAAGCCCATGTTTTCAAACTGGATATGATGTGACGCCTACAACGTCGGTGAACTGTTTGGATGGTGGTTTCCTTTCCCTAAAATAGCCGTGTCAAGGCGCATGAGGTGACTGGACACAACTGTATGCGTAGCCTAAGTTCTCTTAATTTAAACAATTTATTGACTAACCTCGGCACCAAACGTACCCCTATTATAGCCCCAACTCAGACTCCCATTGTTATGAGAGTGAGAGGGCCCCAAATGGCTACTGCAAAACCGGGGTTAATTTACCGTTCATGATTGTGTCCTGAGATTTGGGCTTTGTTAAATTCTCTGTGGCTCACCAGTAAACTCTGCTATGAAACTGCGTTTTCGAATGGAGAGCAGGTGTAAACGCGATCCCATTATCGATTGATAGCCCAATCGAAAGTGCATCCTTTACATGTGGCGCTATGAAAGAACATTGGTCTAAATCATTTCTTAGTTGGTTACATTGCTGAATCAATCTCCCGTTGTACAAACCATTAACATCCAGCTGAAACTCTGTGAGCACAATTGATAGGGAAATTGTGATGGGCAGACCTATATGTTTCTCTATCACAAGAAGATTTTGAGTTTTTACACCAGCAGCACGTCAGTGAAAACGGGAGTGTCGGTCTGGAGATGTCTGCTAGATTATACTGCTCACCAAGATCTATTCACACCTACACATTCAGAGATATCATCCATGACAAGACTGAGACTGGGCAGCGCTAGAGGGAGAGTGCCATCTGATGCTTCTGAAATGTCAGATCCCAGTGATACTGTCTTCTGGGGTTTGGCTCCAAATACATGTTACATAATCCGTAATGGGGCACATGCTTTCCACCTGCCCGCCAATGCCATCCCACCTACCCCATCTCAATGTCACTGATTGGGTGTCAACAGAAGTCTATCAAATGACTGATTCTTCATCAGTTTTCAAAAGTCTATCAGACAGCATCAGTCTGGTCATATCTGCTGTTGTCATCAATTGTTCTGTATAGCATAGCATGCCTTTTATCAGTGATCTAGTGCTATCTTTCAATCTGACAACTGTTAATTAAAAGCTAAATTGTCATTTGATTTCTTAAAGGAGACATGACTCTTCCTTTTCAAGGCACCCAACTAGTCTTGGAATGTAAATGCACTGGTGCTCTTCAAATGGTTCCTCTCCTGTAGTGTACACTACCTTGTTAGTCAACATGGCGACCTATGGGGCAGCTGCAGTTGTCTATTTTCGGTAAGACTTTCACAGAAATCCAGGTGGTTGGCATTGCATTGTCGGACCGCTGATTTAAATTGGATACAGGCGTAAAATTCCGCAGGTCAGTATCTGTTATTTTGTTGGGTGCCTTCAACAAATTCACTTAAATAATAGTCTTGGGAGTGTGGGAGTCACGAAGGTGTGCTGTTGACTCATGGCTTTCCACTTTGCTAATGCTCCTTTATTTGCTCTTGTTGGGGCCACGCGAAAGCATCAACCTAACAGCTGCTGAGATGTTACCTAATGGATGTCAAGGTCAATGGGCTCAAATCCATTTCCTATGCCCTGCATAGTGAGCAGATGAAATGGTACCTAATTACACACCACACACCTGCTCACTAGCTATTATCTACCCTATCAACAGCCGTAAAATCCCTCGATTTGCTGCATTCCATACGTCACGCATCCTGTGAATACAATTACAGTAGGTTTCATCATGCGTTCTCTCACTGGTTTCTATGGTGTCTCAGTAAGTCTGTCCCAAATATAGGGAGACGGGTGCTATTTGGGACGCAGACACGGTCTCCAGTGTGGAAGGGCTGTGCAGTTGCCGGCTGTCCCATGGAAGGCTGTGGTTGGTTGTGCTGCTGTAGCGCTTGCCACTGGTGGTCTGTGCCTTGGTATTCAGCGTTCTCTTTATTAGCCATGACGCAATGGACACACGCTGCTTTTAGACTCTGGCCGCCTGGCATTGTGAGATGTGGCTCTGCTATGATCTGTGTTCAGCACATTCAGGAATTGGATTTGGTCAGATCCTGTGTTCTGGTCTGACCTTGAGATGGCTGCTCAAAGAACAAATAAGTCCACTTATTTCATATTTTTCCAATGAGGCTTCATTCAAATCTATACACGCTGCATCCCAATATACTTTAGCCATATCTGGTTTGTTTTAATGGTGTGCTTTGGGACAAGGTTTGATTTGTGTTTAGGTGTTGACCCCAAGGTTTGAGGTGTGTGTATGACAACCCCTGCTGTGCATGACGGCCCTTGCTGTGTGTGTCGTGGCTGGTTACACATATCCTGTTTTCCTCTGGTCTGCCTCTCGACCCATGAGTAACCCAGGTCTGTGTGTTCAGTAATAGAGCCATGGGGTGTGTGTGCCCAAGTGCAGGGCAGCCAGGCAGGCGCGATGGGATCAGTCCATCTGGCCTGGGCTCACCCTGGCTGCTCATAGCCCTGGTAACTGATCTGGCCCTGCGGCAGCAGCAACACAGAGCACAGCTACTTTCCACTATTGACTTTCTTCCTGATCCCCAGAGAGGAGCGGCCCTGTAGCCATCCCACTGTCAGCCTCACCCTCCCCATCCCTCCAAAGCCTGGTGTCCCTGGTCTGTCATGGCTTCTTCTCAATTAGTGTTTCAGTGATTCCCCGCAACCTATCCCCTTGCCTCCTTCGCAAACCCCTCAGACCTTCTCCAATTGGTTTTGAGAAGAGGCGAGAAATGTTTTAATTAATTTTTTATTTAACCTTTATTTAACCAGGTAGGCAAGTTGAGAACAAGTTCTCATTTACAATTGGGACCTGGCCAAGATAAAGCAAAGCAGTTTGACACGTACAACAACACAGAGTTACACATGGAGTAAAACAAACAGTCAATAATACAGTAGAAAACAAGTCTATATACAATTTGAGCAAATGAGGTGAGATAAGGGAGGTAAAGGCAAAAAAAGGCTGTGGTGGTGAAGTAAATATAATGTAGCAAGTAAAACACTGGAATGGTAGATTTGCAGTGGAAGATTGTGCAAAGTAGAGATAGAAATAATGGGGTGCAAAGGAGCAAAATAAATGCAGTAGGGGAGAGGTAGTTTGGGCTAAATTATAGATGGGCTATGTACATGTGCAGTAATCTGTGAGCTGCTCTGACAGCTGGTGCATAAAGCGAGTGAGGGAGATAAGTGTTTCCAGTTTCAGAAATGTTTGTAGTTCGTTCCAGTCATTGGCAGCAGAGAACTGGAACGAAGAAAAGGAAGAATTGGTTTTGGGGGTGACCAGAGAGATATACCTGCTGGAGCGCGTGCTACAGGTGGTTGCTGCTATGGTGACCAGCGAGCTGAGATAAGGTGGGACTTTACCGAGCAGGGTCTTGTAGATGACCTGGAGCCAGTGGGTTTGGCGACGAGTATGAAGCGAGGGCCAGCCAACGAGAGCGTACAGGTTGCAGTGGTGGGTAGTATATGGGGCTTAGGTGACAAAACGGATGGCACTGTGTTAGACTGCATCCAATTTATTGAGTAGGGTATTGGAGGCTATTTTGTAAATGACATCGCCGAAGTCGAGGATCAGTAGGATGGTCAGTTTTACGATGGTATGTTTGGCAGCATGAGTGAAGGATGCTTTGTTGCGAAATAGGAAGCCAATTCTAGATTTAAATTTGGATTGGAGATGTTTGATGTGAGTCTGGAAGGAGAGTTTACAGTCTAACCAGACACCTAGGTATTTGTAGTTGTCCACATATTCTAAGTCCGAACCGTCCAGAGTAGTGATGTTGGACCGACGGGCAGTTGCAGGCAGCGATCGGTTGAAGAGCATGCATTTAGTTTTACTTGTCTTTAAGAGCAGTTGGAGGCTATGGAAGGAGAGTTGTATGGCATTGAAGCTCGTCTGGAGGGTAGTTAACAGTGTCCAAAGAAGGGCCAGAAGTATACAAAAAGGTGTTGTCTGCTTAGAGGTGGATCAGAGACTCACCAGCAGCAAGAGCGACGTCATTGATATATACAGAGAAAAGAGTTGGCCCAAGAATTAAACCCTGTGGCACCGCAATAGAGACTGCCAGAGGCCCAGACAACAGGCCCTCTGATTTGACACACTGAACTCTATCGGAAAAGTAGTTGGTGAACCAGGCGAGGCAATCATTTGAGAAACCGAGGGTGTTGAGTCTGCCGATGAGGATGTGGTGATTGACAGAGTCAAAAGCCTTGGCCAGGTCAATGAATACGGCTGCACAATATTGTTTCTTATCGATGGCGGTTAAGATATCGTTTAGGACCTTGAGCGTGGCTGAGGTGCACCTATAACCAGCTCTGAAACCAGATTGCATAGTGGAGAAGGTACGGTGGGATCCGAAATGGTCGGTGATCTGTTTGACTTGGCTTTCGAAGACCTTAGAAAGGCAGGGTAGGATGGAGATAGGTCTGTAGCAATTTGGGTCAAGAGTGTCCCCCCTTTGAAGAGGGGGGTGACCGCAGCTGCTTTCCAATCTTTGGGAATCTCAGATGACACGGAAGAGAGGTTGAACAAGGGTTGCAACAATTTCGGCAGATAATTTTAGAAAGAAAGGGTCCAGATTATCTAGCCCGGCTGATTTGTAAGGGTCCAGATTTTGCATCTCTTTCAGAACATCAGCTGACTGAATTTGGGAGAAGGAGAAATGGGGAAGGCTTGGGCAAGTTGCTGTGGGGGGTGCAGTGCTGTTGACCGCGGTAGGGGTAGCCAGGTGGAAAGCATGGCCAGCCGTAGAAAAATGCTTATTGAAATTCTCAATTATAGTAGATTTATCGGTGGTGACAGTGTTTCCTATCTTCAGTGCAGTGGGCAGCTGGGATGAGGTGTTCTTATTCTCCATGGACTTTACAGTGTCCCAGAACTTTTTTGAGTTTGTGTTGCAGGTAGCAAATTTCTGCTTGAAAAAGTTAGCCTTGGCTAACTGCCTGTGTATATTGGTTTTTAGCTTCCCTGAAAAGTTGCATATCACAGGGGCTGTTCGATGCTAATGCAGAACGCCATAGGATGTTTTTGTGTTGGTTAAGGGCAGTCAGGTCTGGAGAGAACCAAGGGCTATTTCTGTTCCTGGTTCTAAATTTCTTGAATGGGGCATGCTTACTTAAGATGGTGAGGAAGGCATTTAAAAAAAAAAATAACCAGGCATCCTCTACTGACGGGATGAGATCAATATCCTTCCAGGATACCCCGGCCAGGTCGATTAGAAAGGCCTGCTCGCTGAAATGTTTCAGGGAGCGTTTGACAGTGATGAGTGGAGGTTGTTTGACCGCTGACCCGTTACGGATGCAGGCAATGAGGCAGTGATCACTGAGATCTTTGTTGAAATACACCTCTGCTGTTTTATAGGACAAGTTGGTTAGGATGATATCTATGAGGGTGCCCGTGTTTACGGCTTTGGGGTGGTACCTGGTAGGTTCATTGATAATTTGTGTGAGATTGAGGGCATCAAGCTTAGATTGTAGGGTGGCTCGGGTGTTAAGAATGTTCCAGTTTAGGTTGCCTAGTAGCACGAGTTCTGAAGATAGATGGGGGGCAATCAGTTCACATATGGTGTCCAGAGCACAGCTGGGGGCAGAGGGTGGTCTATAGCAGGCAGCAACAGTGAGAGACTTGTTTTTAGAGAGGTGGTTTTTAAAAGAATCAAGGAATTATGAATTTAGAGCCCTGGTGTCCCATGTCTGGTTGTTCTGTGGTTGTTCTCGTGGGATTTTGGCCAAAACCAAGCGTGCCAGCTGCTACCCCTGTCCCCCTGCCTCGGCTGAGCTAATCCATACGCCCCTCTATGCCCCAGGCCAAAGGGGGCTCAGTGGGCACAGGGGCAGACAATGGGACCTGTCTGTTACCTTTTAATCCCCAGATTACCCACTGACAACCAGCACACACACCTCCCCTCTGCCATCTCCCACCCTGCGGGAACATTCGCCCCTATTCATGCCTTGTCCTGAAGAGACCCCCAGACCAAACCTGGCTCAGTGCTGCTTTGAACCTGGTCCAGTTTTATCCAGATTGTTCTGACTGCCTGCAGCACGTAGGCTAGTGGCTAGGCTAGCCGCGAGTCCATTCCCTTCTCATTCCCCCCAGGCTACATGACTAGGTTACCCCATTGTCTTATGATTTCCCTTAACACTAACTTGTTAGGCTAGGCTAGCCCATCCCCATCTGATTCCCCCAAGGCTAATTGGCTACACTAACTATCCACTTAGCCTGTAGCGTGACTCGCCACAGCCTTATCCTCCCCATCCCGTTATCGAGCGCTTTAACGTAAGTTAGCACATTCTCCGTGCCCCCCTATGGAATTAATTAACTTGAACGTGTTTTAAGTACACAGTCCAGCTCATGAATTGTTTAGCATGGCTAATCCAATGCTTAGTGTCCCGCGACAGCGGCTCTAATCCTGGAGGGCTGCAGCGCTTGCAGGATTTTGTTCCAATGCAGGACACACTTCAGCCAAGCAATCAACTAATTCTGGTCTTTCATTTGACCAAGATAGGGTTTATTCGCAGAAGCTGGACTGGAACAGGGGCATGCACAGACTGCAGTCCTCCATGACTAGGAGATGTCCACTACTGATCCATAGAATAGCTTAGAAGCATCTTTTGTTTTCTCCGTATATCTGTGGTGTAACCAAGTTGGCGAAGGGGCTTTGTGCCCTGGTGTCTCCAAAAGGGGTTCTCATCAGTCATCCACGGAGGTAGGAGAGTGCCGACACATTGTACAAGTCTTAGTCTAGAGTTAAGCAGCTCTGTGGCGTGCCAACTATACATGGGGCGGGGCTTCCAGAAGTCCCATCATCCAACCACAGTGCAGGGGACACCCAGTGACGGGTGGGGTGATGCAGGGAAAGGGTGCTTGGTGGGGTAGAGCTCCCCTGCCCGACGGGCCCCGGCATTAAACATCGGGTTGGGGCCTGTTTATTCATCAATAACTAGGATACAGACAGGGCTGGGTTATCACTAAATTGACCACTAACATTTTGAAGCTGAGCCCTTTGCTTGTGCTCTGCTGCGCAGTACAGTCATATATGACCAGGATCATAACAATGTTCCTTGCGTTTTGTCTGAGTTTACAGCGAACTGCTCTCATGTCTCTTAATTGAGCAGAGCAGCCCAAGTGGAGCCCTTGCTATGGTTACTCACTGACTTGGAGTGCAAGGAGCTTGTGACAGATGGAGAGTAGCAACGTCTCGGGCATGGTTAGGGTTCGGGCTTTAAATTCTTGCCCGTGCAGGGCTCTAGTAGCGGGTCTCATGTTGTTTTGGATTGTACCCGTAGTCATTTAATGCTGGCTGGCTTGGGGATCCTGTGTGTTCGTTTTTTGATTAGCCATGGAGGGATTTGATAGGTCATTTTTGATATTCGATTTGCCATTGACATCATCGGTTTTATGCTTCAATTCTGTCTCAAACTGAAATGAGTGCTACTTCTTCAGTGTACTGCCAGATGAGATGCAATGAGCTTTAGTTAGTTAGTAGCGGTGGCTTTTCAGGTCGGCATGAGCTCATATTCCCACTGAGTAATTCCACTCTGAGTCCATTGTGCCAGTGGTTCTGGTTAAACGGAAGGGTAAAGGTCAGCAAGTTTTCCTCTATGGGAGAGTTTCTCCTTTTGAGATGCCTCATAGGAGATCAGCACCTTGCCCTCACCCTCAGGTCCCTGTGAAAAGCCTGCCACCATAGGGCGAGCTTGGGAAGGCAGCGGTGCATCGCTTCCCTGGGAGAGCCCACAGTAGTGTGTCGTCCACCATGGCCTGTTTTTGTTACGGTGTGGCTGTGGCTCTGGCTTTTTCAGGATCTTTCGTCTACAGCACTAAAAGCTTCCGAGTGTATATATTCTCTACGCGCAGAGAACTGACGCATGCAGTCATTGGGCAAATTGTCATGGTGCTCGTTTAACAAAGTTGGATCGACGTCTGCACGATCTATGTAACAGAACCGGATTTGGGCAAAGTAGTATAAAGTTAGTCAACAGCGTGCGCCACTAGGCAAAATACACAGGTAGGCTATGCTACAGTTTAACACAATCTGCTCTAAATTTAGCTGGCTCCATCATTCTAAACAGCACTGTAGGCTACTTCTAAACAACACTGTATAACTGAAGAAAATCTGAATACATATCCCCCATTTAAGCTGATTGAGATCCAATGGTTACTATAGAATGATGCTGCATGGATGTTTCCCTGGTAACTTGACGAATGATCATGTTGAATGCGTGGTGTTTTTGTCTTACTGTAGTTTTATGCTATAATATTCGCTTCTGTGGAATACTGTGATCCATGTGGTCTTGCAGACAACGATTCAGCGTTGATCTAACTTTATGAAACGAGCACCATTCCACTGAGTAGCCTGTTCTCTGCACCTAAAGTAGAGAATATACACGTATGCAAAAGCTCTGGATCTTTGTGTGCAGCCGACTAAAGATCCTGGGAAAGTTGGGTCGGCAACCACAGCCTTTTTGTTATTATCAGACGCCAGCAGGGACTGTGAAGGAATGCTAGCGCCTCTCCCTCCCTCACTGTGTCCCAGAATGAATTCTTTGGAGTAGAGCTGTGTTTTGTTTTGTGTGGTTTCCTGCCTCTTGTGCAGTGTGTGTGTGTGTAAGAATGCGGCAGTTGTGGTTAGTGTTGGGTCTGCCGAGGACATCACTCACTCACACACGCCTCGCCACTTACGGCACATACCCTTCTTATACCCTGCCTACTAGCCTATATAGAGCCTCGAACAACCACTCGCTAGTTGCAGCCTACATATAGGATCTTATCATAATCTCATGCTGCACTTTTGCCCAATGTAATTTAGGCCTATTAAAGGTCAAATGCAGCCATTTTTTAAAATCTCTATATCAAATCATTTCTGGGTAACAATTAAGTTTTCAACAACAAAAAAATATTTTAACAGATGGCTTCTTAGCACAGAGCTATTGGTCTATTAACTAATTTTCTGATGTCACCAGGCAGGCCCAAACTCCATCCCACCACAACAGGCTGAAATTTCAGGCAGTCTTTTCAAGCAGCTCTTACACTAAAAGGGCATGATCATAATTTTCAGGATTATTTCAACCTCATAGTATGGAAATATATAATAACACAGGAAAATCATGTTTTTGACTACACTGGGCCTTTAAATACATACACATTCAAACATGTTGTCACCCAAGATAATCTATTAAATACATATCCAACATGCTGGGCTGGCTTGAAATGTAACCCCTCTCCAATTAATGGAATAGGAGAATATTGGGGCTTGATCGTATAGTTTGCCTCAACAACTTCAGTCTCGCCTTAGAATTAGACTTTCATCCATGTTTCTCAAATGTCCAATTTCTAAGTGTTTATGGCTAAGCTTAGGCATCAACTCCGAATGGTTTAGGATGGGCTTGACAAATATCAAAAACAACTTCTATTGCTGGATTTGAACTTGCAACCTTTAGAACCAGAGGCAGATGCTTACACCCATCCCGGTCCACAACCAAAGCCTCCTTGAAGGTAACATCGCTCACTGTTGCCCCTAGTGGCCGATTTCCACGTCATCTCCCGACGTCCTCAGACCTGGATGGACGTCGAATACCGACTCACTAGTGACCTGCCTGGCTTGCCTTTGTTGATTTTCCAAACTGAGAGCAGGCGACTCCTAGGTCTACGGTAACAGCAGTGCGTTGGGGAGCATCTTTCATTTAGTCGAGACTGACTGAGACAGCCATGCAACTGGGTTGAGAACCGAGCTGGGAAAATATGCTCAGCAGAGCCTCTCCTGTCATCATGCTGTGAGTAATGACTGTCTTGTGTTGGTGGATTTCATCAGGAGATTGGATCTCTCTGCGTGCCATGTTTTCTGAGTGTTCTGTGGTGATGCAGCAGAACTCTGCAACACTGCCTTATATGGGCAGACGGAGCAACAGTCTTAAGCTCACTCTCTACACCCCACACACTTCACCCCATCCTCCGCTCTTCCACCACCAGTCCTAAGAGTTCATTCAACTTCCTCCTCTTACTAAATATATTGGCTCCCTCTTTGGACAGGCTGGCAGTCTAGATAGGGGAGGGGGGGGGTTCTGGCTTTCCCTGCTCAACAACCCCCCCCCCCCCCCCCCCCCCCCCCCCTCAGTGGTTAGGAACTATTTAGGAGGCTGTCTTATCTCATGCAGTTGGTAGGTTAATGACTGCCTTGGGTTGTATTCATTAGGCACTCAATGTAAGAAAATGGACTGGGGAGGGATAACCTGAACTTGACCAATAAGAAATGCTAGTTTTCGTTTTCCATTGCGAAACACTTTGCTACGATATTCCCTAATGAACACAACCCGTGTGTGTGGATCTGTTTTGGTCAAAATTAGAGGTCCACCGATTATGATTTTTCAATGCAGATACCGATTATTGGAGGACCAAAAAAGCCGATGCCGATTTAAAAAAAATATATATATATATATATATATTTTTTGTAATGATGACAATTACAACAATACTGAATGAACACTTATTTGAACTTAATATAATACATCAATTAAATCAATTTAGCCTCAAATAAATAATGAAACATGTTCAATTTGGTTTAAATAATGCGAAAGTGCAATATGTGCCATGTAAAACAGCTAACTTTTAAGTTCCTTGCTCAACATGAGAACATATGAAAGCTGATGGTTCCTTTTAACACGAGTCTTCAATATTCCCAGGTAAGAAGTTTTAGGTTGTAGTTATTATAGGAGTTATGGGACTATTTCTCTGTATACCATTTATATTTCATTTACCTTTGACTATTGGATGTTCTTATAGGCACTTTAGTATTGCCAGTGTAACAGTATAGCTTCCGTCCCTCTCCTCGCCCCTACCTGGGCTCGAACCAGGAACACATCGACAACGGCCACCCTCGAAGCATCGTTACCCATCCCTCCACAAAAGCCGCGGCCCTTGCAGTGCAAGGGGAACAACTACTCCAAGTCTCAGAGCGAGTGACGTTTGAAACGCTATTAGCGCGCACCCCGCTAACTAGCTAGCCATTTCACATCGGTTACACCAGCCTAATCTTGATAGGCTTGAAGTCATAAACAGCTCAATGCTTGAAGCATTGCGAAGAGCTGCTGGCAAAATGCACAAAAGTGCTGTTTGAATGAATGCTTACGAGCCTGCTGCTGCCTACCACCGCTCAGTCAGACTGCTCTATCAAATCATAGACTTAATTTTAACATAATAACACACAAATACGAGCTTTTGGTCATTAATATCGTCGAATCCGGAAACTATAATTTCGAAAACAAAACGATTATTCTTTCAGTGAAATACGGAACCGTTCCGTATTCTATATAAAGGGTGGCATCCCTAAGTCTAAATACTGCTGTTACATTGTACAACCTTCAATGTTATGTCATAATTACATAAAATTCTGGCAAATTAGTTAGCAACGAGCCAGGCGGCCCAAACTGCTGCATATACCCTGACTCTGCGTGCAATTAACGCAAGAGAAGTGACACAATTTCACCTGGTTAATATTGCCTGCTAACCTGGATTTCTTTTAGCTAAATATGCAGGTTTAAAAATATATACTTCTGTGTATTGATTTTAAGAAAGGCATTGATGTTTATGGTTAGGTACACGTTGGAGCAACGACAGTCCTTTTTCGCGAATGCGCATCGTTTATATGCACCGCAGGACACGCTAGATAAACTAGTAATATCATCAACCATGTGAAGTTTACTAGTGATTATGATTGATTGTTTGTTTTTTATAAGATAAGTTTAATGCTAGCTAGCAACTTACCGTGGCTTCTTACTGCATTCGCGTAACAGGCAGGCTCCTCGTGGAGTGCAATGTAAGGCAGGTGGTTAAAGCGTTGGACTAGTTAACCGTAAGGTTGCGAAATTGAATCCCCGAGCTGACAAGGTAAAAATCTGTCGTTCTGCCCCTGAACAAGGCAGTTAACCCACCATTCCTAGGCCGTTGTTGAAATTAAGAATGTGTTCTTAACTGACTTGCCTACTTAAATAAAGGTGTAAAAAAAAAACGTTGTCCAAAAATACCAATTTCCGATTGTTATGAAAACTTGAAATCGGCCATTCCGATTAATCGGTCGACCTCTCATCAAAATGCGTTGTTGTAACTTCTAGTGAGCTTGGTCAGTTGTTGACTTTGACTAGTGAATGCCCCTTTTCCTGTCTGCAGGGAACTGGTCCTATAAAAAAGTTCCATGTTGGAAACCCCCTTCCTTCCCCAATAAATCCCTCATTCTCCAATACTCTTTTCTCCTTGTAAACTCGTCTTTCTAAAGCCTCTATGCTCTCTCCCTCATTATCCACCCTCCTTTCCTTGTCATACCCTTTATACATACATACACACTCACACACACACTATGAATGAGGCCAATGTTTCCTCTGGCCAGAGCCCCAGTACTTCGGAGGCATCCACACAGCAAGGCCTCACTCAGACAGCAGTCCATTAATGAATAGCCAGAGACTTGAGGCCCCTGTTTTGTCAAACACCCATGGCACTATATAGCTCAGTTACACCATACTCTCTACCCTCCAGGCCCAGTTTAGTCTAGCTAGCAGACACTGTTAAATGCTCAATTGGGTTGTCTCTGTCAGGCACAGGAGCAGTCAGGGAAGGTTGGTCACAGACACAGGGTTTGCTTTGGCAGTGCAGTCTAAAATGGAGGTATATTGTCCACAGTCTTGTAGTCAAAGATGATGCAAGTACTCTGTACAGCACAGTGGAATCAGAGGAATGCACGGTGTGGTAAACCTGCTCTCTCACACACAGTGTATTCTGAACAAAAATATGAATGCAACAATGTAAAAGATTTTACTGAGTTACAGTTTATGTAAGCCAGTCAGTCAATTTGTAATTAATTACCCCTAATCTATGGATTTCACATGACTGGGAATACAGATACGCATCTGTTGGCCACACATACCTTTAAAAAAAAAAAGGTAGGATGCAGCCTCATGCAGCGTGACACCTCCCATCGCATAGTTGATCAGGCTGTTGATTGTGTCCTGTGGAATGTTGTCCCACACCTCTTCAGTGTGGGACAAAAACAATTGCACACTCCCTAACAACTGGAGACATCTGTGGCGTTTTGGAACACAACTGCACGTTTTAAGTGGCCTTTTTTTGTCCCCAGCACAAGGTGCACCTGTGTAATGATCATCACGTTTTTAATCAGCTTCTTTATATGCCAACATCTGCCAGGTGGATGGATTATCTTGGCAAAGGAGAAATGCTACATTGTAAACAAATGTGTGCCTAACATTTGAGAACTTTTAGTGCATATGGAAATTATCTGCAGTCTTATTTTATTTCAGCTCATGAAACATGGGACCAACTCTTCAGTGTATATATTCGTACACACCCTTCCTCTGACAGCTGTTTTATAGGCTGCTTCCCTGAGGAGTCTTGACAGGCCGAGCTGGAATGTGGACGGGGTGGCTCGGGTCACCGACAGACGCCCTGGCCCGAGCTTCCCCAGGCATTCTAGTGCACGTGACACTGGACCTCAACCTCAAACCTTTATGGTGGATTTATCATTGAAGCACCCCCTCATATTTCCCCTCCGCGCTCTCCTCGTTCAGCTCCCTCTGTGAGCTAGCAGAGAAAACAATGTATCTTCTTAGTTTTTTAACCCGTGGTTGAGACTGTTATGACACTACGCTGTCGTCAGTAACACCACCCTGCTCCATCCGCTACCCTTCTTTCTCTTTTTTTCTCTCTTTTTTGTTCTCACTGTAGTCCGACTGCATTTCCAACCCACTCTCAACACAGCTAAATCCCCCTCTGTTTTGTATTAAAGGGATATCATAAGTGACCCATTTTTTTTTGCGCTGCTAAAACGTGGCTGGCACTCTAGGGGGATTGCAGACAAACGGCTGTGATTAAACTGCAAGAAAGAAAGCGAGGGGCGAGTTGGATGCAAATATGAGACTGAGCCTGAGGGGCAACGAGTTTCTTCCGTCCAGACAGCCCACCCCAACAAGCTTACGATGGCAGCGTTCACCCCACACCCAGAGAGAGAAGCAGACAACTTGCAGAGTTTGTTTTCACGGACACTAGCTAGTCGGTTAATACCCAGCCACTGTGTTGTCAGGCTGCGGCCCGGGAGCAATTTCCTACCGGCTTATGAATTTGCATACTTCCAACACATGGTAATTGTTGCCAAGGGTATTGAGGTAATTGTGATATTAGCTGCAGTGCTAGCTGGAAAGTAAGCATGCTGTGTCCTGAATATGGTATTAGCCCTCTTTTTTTAATGGTATTTGTTATGCAAATTAATGGAAGGGAGCACAATGGCTCATTATTTCATAGATATGAAAGGCATCATGCATTTTTATCAGCCGTGCAATTTATTCTATTGTTTTATTTTTGTGGGGGGGGGGTGTTCCCCTTTTTTAATCATTCCAATTGCAAATCTATGCCAAGACTCAGCCTGGGATGGAAAGCTGCTCTGAAATTCCCTGAGAATTTGTCATAAGGACATTTTTGGTGATGAGTGGTTTTAAGATGCCATGCAATAGTTTTCAAGTAGGACAATCCACAGCTAGCTGCTCTGAAGCAGAGGAGTCTCTAACACCCTCACTAATCGCCTTGCTACAGTTCAACAAAGCCCGTGATATGCATGTCTAGGGTTTTAGTGATGCCACCTACCACAACCCAGAGGTGGGCTCAGTTCATGGTAAGGAATGCGATACAGGCTGTACTTTGGTAAGCCCCTGGCATTAGTGGTCAAGTCAGCAGCCCCTGGCATTTGCTGGACCAGAGATGGGCACAAGTAAAGCCAGGCCAGTGCCCATTCTGCCCACGGCCAAAACATCCCCCTTTTACCCTGCTGCTGTCCACCGAACGCGGGTACAGCGACGGCGCGTTAGTCTGACTCTTGCATGGCCCACTGGCGCTGCCCGCTGCATTTACTTAGATGGCAGTCGTCCCTCACTGTGGTGTCCCTCATCCCGCTATCTCCCCAACGCATCATTACGTCGCTACGTTGGTGTCAGAGCCCATCCTTGTGCAGTGGTAGCACAAACCGCGTTGTTTGAAACACTGCGTATTGAGTTGAACTTGAGATGATGACCAATTATTAAATGTAGTTTAGCCATGGTTCCTCTCCAAATTAGATTGATGAAAATGCGCAATGTACTAGGCGATTGATTGAGACTCGACTGGCCTATAACTCCTGGGCAATATTCCAAACTTGATTCAGCCAAGTCATTGATAACAAATTCTGTTTCACAGAAACATCTTAGGTCATCGAGTTGAAGTATGCTATAATATCTATATAGCATTGAATAATGTAGAGATGTGTAAGAAGAGCTAGCAGCTCTGGCGTAGCCCTGCTCAGTTGAATGCAGGCTGCAAGCTTGGCACCTCATGGTGCCTTTATCCTCCCTGGCCCCTCTCTTGCTCTGTGCTGGAGATGTGTAACAGTAGAGAGGAGAAAGGGGGAGGAGGAGGTGAACAGCCTGTCTGCCTGCAGTTAGAGCCAGAAGGAGAGGAAAAGAAATCATGGAAAATGGCACTGAAGGCTTTTTGTTTGTCCTCTCTGGTTGAAATAAGGGTCAGACCATTAGTTTGGAGGGAGAGAGATTGGGGGAATTTGAGAGGGGTGCAGGTGTTTTGGGGGAGGGGTGTTGGTATTAGTTCTATTGTTCATCTGCTATCAAACCGGCCCAACTAGTTCCACCGGGTCCCCCACAAGTGGTCTGTTTGTTCATTTGCCTTTCCAATTGACTGGGCTAATGTGCGGTTAGGCCTCATGCGTCGCTCACTAACGGGCCACGGCCAAACTGTCTTGACGGAAAGAAATTCCTCTGAACATTGAAGTAAGTGAATAAGTAGCAAACTGAGGTTTGTGTGGAGAGTTGTGGACAAGATGTTCCACTCTATGGTATGTGTCAACGTTAATAAGTAACTGAATAGTTTCTGCTCGGCCTCTAGGTTTCTCTATCTGCCCCCACTGAATAGCCCCTCTATAGAAAGTTGCCTTGATGGAAGTTTCAGTCAAACTATTAACGACGCCCTCCGTCAGATGGCTTCTGCATTAGTCTCTCTCGGTCTGTGCTCTCCCAGTCCTTTCCTCTTCCATTCTTCCCTCCCTTTCCCTCTCTTGCTCTCCTTCCTTTTCCATCTCTTTCACTCCCCCCCCCCCCCCCCCCCCCCCGCCTTTCACACTCTTGCGCTCTCTTCCTCCTCCCTTGCCAAGCCTGTTTGTTGAGCTCCAAACACTGATTTCTGCCCAGACCATCTGTTGACTGAGAGCAGATCTCATAGCGTATCGAGGCGGTAGAGTAGCGGAAAATGGAACAAGTGGCTAAGAAGAAAATCTAGGAGTGAGGGAAGGGGGGGAATACTGAAAAAAAAGAAACGGTTGGTGCTGGGGTAGAGGGGCAGTTGGACGGGGAGAGCTGGAGGAGTGGGTGGGAGGGCTTGTGATAGGAAAAGAAGGGGTGGTGGAAAGTAGAGTATATGAGAAAAAGCAGTGGAGGGGAGGCCATGTTGGCTTGGGAAGGCAGCCTGTCAGGTTGAGGGGCTCCAGTAAGGCTAATGATCCCCAGAGCCTGCTCACCCCCCCACCCCCCACCCAAACGTCCATCCATGCTCTAAATTTGTCTTGCACAGTATTGTCCATTTGAGGCCTCCCAGAACCAGCGTATGACTTTTCTTAATAATCGCTGGCTGTCATCGTGGTCAGCATCTGGGCTGGCAGCACCGAACAACAGAATCCCTGACAAATGGGACATGTGGTCCTGGTTTTCCAGACTCTCTCTCCTGTGGACTGTCAGGAGATTGCAAGGCCTTGCCTGAAGGACGTTTTGTTTTCTGTTATTGCAGGTCAAGCTTTTTGTAGTACTCTGACAATAGCAGTTTTAATCATGGATTGTAAATGTGTCTGTTCTCAGTCTCTGTGATCCTCACATTGTATTGCTATCAGACAGTGTGAGTGATTGTGCAATTTAGAAACAAAGCATCATGTTGGCTTCCCTGGCTGCTCTCATCGTGTTTTTCCAATAGTTTCACATTCCTCGGCGAGATCATGTGCCTCGTGGCATTTCCGTTGGTTTTAATGTTTTTAAAATGATACTCGTCTTCGACTGCATGATTTCATGTGTGGCTATTCTGATAATATACTTGACTTCTGCTACCAGTTCTATGATAAACATGTTTTTTTCTCACACCAATTTCAACCTTTTATGAATCGCTCTTCTCCCCATCCAGATCCGTGAGGTTGTTGAGAGGACGTTGGCTCCACTCCGGGTTCAGTGCGTTTGTGAGCCGCTGGATCCGGTGAGTGAGACCATTGCCGGGCCTACAAAAGGATGAAACCGGATGGGGCTGCCATGGAGCCCACAGAAGCCGTAGGAGCCGAGCCCTCGGCCCAGGGGATGGCCACCGACGAGATTCCCACCCAACCAGCTCCTTCAACTTCCCCGTCCTCTCCATCACAGCCTGAAGACACCCAGAACAGCGCAGCGCAGCCTGAAAACCCCACAGCCCCCTCTGCATCCAAGGAGGTCAATGGGGCCAATGGCAAGGCAGCAGCGGACCCCAGACCCAAGGCTAAGACCGTGGGCTTGGCTAAACCACGGCCAGGCACAGCTGGCACCAAGACCGCAACGGGTCCGGCATCAGGACCCAGCACCTCGCGTCCGGGCACGGCCCCAAGCCACATAGCCAATGGATTAAAGTCCTCAGCCAGTGACCTGGCCAAGAAAGCTGCTTTGGACAAAAAGAGAAGCACCACTATAGCTGGAGCACCGGCTGCAGCCACAAAGAGGTCCGTGGCTTCCACTGTCAGGACCCAAACTAAGGTAGCTGTCGGAGTCCCCAGGTCCACCTCTGCTACCAGGCCAACCAACGCTACATGGACTGCGGCGACGGGGCCTGGCACTCCAACGAGGAGACCTCCAGCTGCTGTGCCCATTAATGGGGCTGGGGCCAGACCCAAAACCACAGGTGAGCAGCCACAGACTATACACACACACATACTGCTGAGTATTTTCTTTTTAACCATGCTTTGGTTAGACACACAGCTTTTGTTTTCCTTTGTCCCATGTTGAGTCTTTTAGTTACTGTCCTATGTGTTTTAGAGCTCACACAAACCCACCTGTGCTTGGCTGCAGACATATTTGCTCTCAACTCCTACTACACCAATCCTTCATCCCAGTCGTCACCTCCACCCCTCATCTTCATCCCACCTTTTTCCTCCCCCCATCTCTCTCTTCATGCACTTTCTCATTCACTCTCCCTCTCCTCTAGCTTCCAGACATGCTGCCCCCAAGCCTTCCAGCACTTCAGCTGCGGCCAAACCCGATAGGACACTGGTTTCCAAGACAACCAGGTAAGGCAGCCTATCCCGAGCCAGTACCACCACCGGGCATGCAAAGTGATTTACCGTGCAGTGCCATTTGTGGCCGGAAAGTGCACATTTGAATGAACTCAGAGGGGGGAGGGGAACCCAGGCACTGTTTATAGTTTAAAAAAGAACCTCTCCCATCGCATACATAATACAATCACCCAAGATCTGAGGAGCCGCTTCGCACAAAAGGCATCACTCGATAAATCGGATCAGTGACCGACTTGTTTTGCGAGGAGCTGAAATGGAATGTCGTTGAAAAATGGCCATTGTGGGTCCCGCCGGTCTGTTATTGGATTAGGTCTCCCACTGTGTCACAAATGGCACCCTATATTATATCTTGCGCTGCTGTTGACCAGAGCATTATGGGTCCTGGGCAAAAGTAGTGCACTCTATAGGGAATACGGTGCCATTTGGGACGCACCCCTAGTCTACTCTGAGTCACACGAACAGAAATATACCTGAGACAGAAGAGCACGATCTCACACTGCCCCAGTCAGCACCACAGTGTTACTGAATAACATGGGTTATCTCCCCCCCACCAGGGCAGGTGTTATTCACTGGGATGTTCTAGCAACTCTATGGGTGTCTCAATAATTGTAATGGTCTAGTGGCAACCTCGTCTCTTGATGGAGAGGAGATGAGGTTCTTTTAGACTATTGAGATATACCCACTGAACAGTATTATGTCTCCACATCTAATCTCTTGTAGACAGACTATGTAAACATAAATGGTACCGTAGATCTGTTATGAGACAACGGCGCGTGAGATAAAGAGCAGCGTTAGTTCCAGTGCTTTGGCCAAATCAAGATTTCATAGGTGTTTGCATTTTTTGAATTTCGAGAGGGGACATTTGGCCCGTAGACTTGCCCGTAACTTGCAAAGAGAGTGGGTGGAGCTCTTTGTTAGACCATGGATCGAAACCTATCTTCTCCTAATGTGTATGGACCCAGAATTTAATCGAGCATCTGACCAATTACGCGATTAATCCACACTTAGTGCTCCACAGGACATACTGTTCAGCTCTTAGTTTCAATTAGATTTCTCTTCTCCCACTTCCTCCCCAATGCTCTGCTTTTATTCTGAGACGAAATATTGAACTGACTCAAACCAGTTGAATCCGGGAACACACACCGCTTTACCACCCCCTCTTTAGTTGGACTAAGGACAAGTACGAGTTGTTAATTTCAGCTGGTGTTTTAACAGGTGTATGTGTTGGACTTGAAACTGGCACCACTTGTGGAGTGGAGATCTAGTTTGGCCTCGGGTTGGCACTTAATCGCAGCATGTCTTATTAATGCATGTATCCCAGTGTCCTTATCCTTTGAATTATGCAGATGTGGGATGGTTTCAGCTGCAGGATTGTGGTTGTAAGACTTTCCCAGAGGGAATGACACTTGTTTTGGAACATTGTGACATCAGGCTTTTTTTCTGTGTGTGACGACTTGCCAGGCATGTGGGGGGTGGATGGTGTGATTTTTTGATGGATTGACATAGAGAAACGGCAGGTCACTGTGTGTGAACATACAGTGCGTGTTTGACAATAGGAGCAGTGTGTTTGACGACAGGAGAAGCAGGTTGTGTGTGAGAGCATGCTGCTTGTGTTTGACGACAGGCGCGGGTGGCAGCCAGACCGTCTCTCCATCCATGCTGGGCCCTGTTCCTGCCTCCCTGGGTGAGCCAGGGCTGGTGAACAGGCCTCTCCCAGCCATAGCTGTGACTGCTGCTCTCTTCCGTTAGTCATGAGTCTATGAGCAGGGCAGGCGGCACGGGGCTCATATATAACATTACTGTTCCGTTTCACCACCTGCAACGACAACTAAAACGTCAGACAGGCCATAATACAAAACGAGATGAAAGAATGGCCTATAATACGTTGCCATAGTTACACATTGTCAGAGAAATAGGGGTTCCTTAAACTATTCATATTAATTGCCCTAAGGGGTGAAATAAATTGTACAGGATATGAAGCATAAATCAATATATTAGAGGCGAACGGTCCGCAACAAGGGTGAGTGAGATTGGACGGGAGCCTCAGAACAAGATGATTGGATACAGTTGGCAAGGGGATTGGGTAGTGTGGCAGGCTGAGTTATGGTATTGGATTGAAGGGAAAAGGGTTGTCGACTAAGTTAGCAGATGTGCTGGTACCTTGAGGCATAGCAGAGCTGTTTTAACACCTGGTCTCGCCTGCCACACTTCTGGCACACACACTGCTGGGTTGTGTTCAGTAGGACAAAAACATGTTGAAAGTGGAATGCTCTACCTGAACTTGTCCAGTAACAAACGCTCATTTCTTTCTGTTGCAAAATGTTGTGCTACTGTTTTCCCTACTGAACGTACCCCAGGTGAATGAGTCCACCAATCCCCTAATGCAGTGGTTCCCAAACTTTTTATAGTCCCGTACCCCTTCAAACATTCAGCCTCCAGCTGCGTACCCCCTCTAGCTCCAGGGTCAGCACACTCTCAAATGTTGTTTTTTTGACATCATTGTAAGCCTGCCACACACACTATACAAAACATTTATTAAACATAAGAATGAGTGTGAGTTTGTCACAAACTGGCTCGTGGGAAGTGACAAATAGCTCTTATAGGACCAGGGCACTAATAATAATATAATTTTGCTCTTTATTTAGCCATCTTGCATAACTTTATTTGTTCATCAAAAATTGTGAATAATTCCCCACAGGTTAATGAGGAGGGTGTGCTTGAAGGGATGCACATAACTCTGCAATGTTGGGTTGTATTGGAGAGAGTATCAGTCATAAATCATTTTCAACACAGTCTTTGCCTGTATTTTGTTTTCATGCTAGTGAGGGCCGGGATCCCACTCTCACATAGGTACGTGGTTGCAATGGGAATCAGTGTCTTAACAGTGCGATTTGCCAAGGCAAGAAACTCTGAGCGCCGCCCTATCCAGAAATCTGGCAGTGGCTTCTAATTAAATTACATTTTCACAGAACCGCTTGTTGCAATTTCATTAAGGCTCTCGTTCAGATATCGGTAAGTGGACTGGAGGCAGGGCATGAAAGGGATAATGAATCCAGTTGTTTGTGTAATCCGTTTCGGGAAAGTACCTGTGTAATTGCGCATCCACTCAGTTGCTTTGCTATATCACACTTGACATTGTCTGTAAGCTTGTTCATTTGCACACAAAAAAATCATACAATGGTGGAAAGACCTGTGTGTTATCCTTGTTAATGCAGACAGAAAAGAGCTCCAACTTCTTAGCCTCAATTTTGTCCCGCACATTGAATATACACTGCTCAAAAAAATAAAGGGAACACTTAAACAACACAATGTAACTCCAAGTCAATCACACTTCTGTGAAATCAAACTGTCCACTTAGGAAGCAACACTGATTGACAATAAATTGCACATGCTGTTGTGCAAATGGAATAGACAACAGGTGGAAATTATTGGCAATTAGCAAGACACCCCCAATAAAGGAGTGGTTCTGCAGGTGGTGACCACAGACCACTTTTCAGTTCCTATGCTTCCTGGCTGATGTTTTGGTCACTTTTGAATGCTGGCGGTGCTTTAACTCTAGTGGTAGCATGAGACGGATTCTACAACCCACACAAGTGGCTCGGGTAGTGCAGCTCATCCAGGATGGCACATCAATGCGAGCTGTGGCAAGAAGGTTTGCTGTGTCTCTCAGCGTAGTGTCCAGAGCATGGAGGCGCTACCAGGAGACAGGCCAGTACATCAGGAGACGTGGAGGAGGCCGTAGGAGGGCAACAACCCAGCAGCAGGACCGCAACAACCCAGCAGCAGGACCGCTACCTCCGCCTTTGTGCAAGGAGGAGCACTGCCAGAGCCCTGCAAAATGACCTCCAGCAGGCCACAAATGTGCATGTGTCTGCTCAAACGGTCAGAAACAGACTCCATGAGGGTGGTATGAGGGCCCGACGTCCACAGGTGGGGGTTGTGCTTACAGCCCAACACCGTGCAGGACGTTTGGCATTTGCCAGAGAACACCAAGATTGGCAAATTCGCCACTGGCGCCCTGTGCTCTTCACAGATGAAAGCAGGTTCACACTGAGCACATGAGCACATGTGACAGACGTGACAGAGTCTGGAGACGCCGTGGAGAACGTTCTGCTGCCTGCAACATCCTTCAGCATGACCGGTTTGGTGGTGGGTCAGTCATGGTGTGGGGTGTCATTTCTTTGGGGGGCCGCACAGCCCCCCATGTGCTCGCCAGAGGTAGCCTGACTGCCATTAGGTACCGAGATGAGATCCTCAGACCCCTTGTGAGACCATATGCTGGTGCGGTTGGCCCTGGGTTCCTCCTAATGCAAGACAATGCTAGACCTCATGTGGCTGGAGTGTGTCAGCAGTTCCTGCAAGAGGAAGGCATTGATGCTATGGACTGGCCTGCCCGTTCCCCAGACATGAATCCAATTGAGGACATCTGGGACATCATGTCTCACTCCATCCACCAACGCCACGTTGCACCACAGACTGTCCAGGAGTTGGCGGATGCTTTAGTCCAGGTCTGGGAGGAGATCCCTCAGGAGACCATCCCCCACCTCATCAGGAGCATGCCCAGGCGTTGTAGGGAGGTCATACAGGCACGTGGAGGCCACACACACTACTGAGCCTAATTTTGACTTGTTTTAAGGACATTACATCAAAGTTGGATCAGCCTGTAGTGTGGTTTTCCACTTTAATTTTGAGTGTGACTCCAAATCCAGACCTCCATGGGTTGATACATTTGATTTCCATTGATAATTTTTGTGTGATTTTGTTGTCAGCACATTCAACTATGTAAAGAAAAGTATTTAATAAGAATATTTAATTCATTCAGATCTAGGATGTGTTATTTTAGTGTTCCCTTTATTTTTTTGAGCAGTGTAGTTGCAGAGATTCCCTGTAATCCTAGATTCAGGTGAGAAAAAACATCACCCAGATAGGCCAGTCTTTTATGTTGTAAAAGCGCTACATGGTCGCTGCCCATATCATTGCATAGTGCAGAAAATGCACGAGAGTTCAGGGGCCTTGCTTTAACAAAGTTAACCATTTTCACTGTAGTGTCCAAAACGTCTTTCAAGCTGTCAGGCATTCCTTTGGCAGCAAGAGCCTCTCGATGGATGCTGCACTGTACCCAAGTGGCGTTGGGTGCAACTGCTTGCTTGCGCTTTACCACTCCACTATGTCTCCCTGTCATGGCTTTTGCGCCATCAGTACAGATACCAACACATCTTGACCATCCATTTGATGTCACAAAGGTGTCCAGTACTTTAAAAATATCCTCTCCTGGTTTCCAGTGGTTTGCAGAAGAGGATGTCTTCCTTAATTGATCGCCTAATAAACGTAACGGAAAAACACCAGGAGCTGTGCCAAGCCTGCCACGGCTGTTGACTCATCCAGCTGTAACACATATAATTCACTGGCTTGTATACGAAGCAGTAATTGTTTCAAAACATCTCCTGCCATGTCACTGATGCGTCGTGAAACAGTGTTGTTTGATGAAGGCATTGTCTGTATAGTTTTTTGGGCCTTTTCCCCCATCATTGTCCCGGCCATATCCACGGCAGCAGGAAGAATTAAGTCCTCCACAATAGTATGGGGCTTGCCTGTCCTAGCCACTCGGTAGCTCACCATATAAGATGCTTCTACCCCCTTCTTATTAATGGTATCTGTTGCTTTTATACATGTCGTACTACTCAAAAGTTGTACTAATTCTCGCTCAAACTTATTTCAAATTGGCATGTTTTGTTTCTAAATGTCTGAGCAAGAGTGAAGGTTTCATCGAGTTGTTACATTAGTTTTGCACATATAAAACACTGTGGCCGAGGAAAGGCACTACCCCCAATATAAGTGAACCACCAAATCAATGTATTTCTCATCATATTTGCGCCTCTTTCGATGGTCCGTCCCTGTCTGTTCAGTGCTTTCCCGGTCAAGGGGGCAGTAGCTCTTCGGCTGCATCAGATTCACAACTGTCAGTGTCCATGCTAGCTGGGCTAACAACACATGTAGAATTACTGATGCTAGCATTGGATGTGCTCGTGGAAGCGGAACAACTTGTCGTCGACAGGTGTAGTACTGGTTGTACCAGTACTTGGTACTTGGTACTCTATGGATGCGGGCCTTTTTTTTGTTGCCATTTGATACCTTTTCGAGCAAACGGCATGAGCAGCAGCTACGTACGGACCGTTAGTGGAATTCCCCACGAGAGAGTAATGGTTAATGTGATTGGATGTTAATTACAGATAGCCTAGTCAAATATTTGACATTGTGGTGTTATTGGATCATTCTCATGAAACTGTTAAAATACCATGGCAGTAATGACTTTAAATATAAAACATGTAATTTAGTAATATAATAAAGATGTGTTCTCTACCTTGAACAGAGTAATTTCAACATAGGAATTAATTTTTCTTGTATTGCATTTTCTGCTGAAATTTTCATTTCAGCAGAAATGAAAATGTCCAGCTTTGTCTCACTTGTCCAGCTTTGTCTGAATGTATTACTCCACAAACAAATATGGATTTGGCAAGTCGGTTAGGACATCAACTGTGTGCATTACACAAGTAATTTATCCAACAATTGTTTAGAGATTTTCACTTATAATTCACTGACCCACTGGAATTGTGATTCAGGAGTTTACATACACTAAGTTGACTGCGCCTTTAAACAGCTTGGAAAATTCCAGAAAATGATGTCATGGCTTTAGAAGCTTCTGATAGGCTAATTGACATAATTTGAGTCAATTGGAGGTGTACCTGTGGATGCATTTCAAAGCCTACCTTCAAACTCAGTGCCTCTTTGCTTGACATCATGAGGAAATCAGCCAAGACCTCAGAAAAAAATTGTAGATCTCCACAAGTCTGGTTTATCCTTGGGAGCAACTTCCAAACGCCTGAAGGTACCACGTATAAACACCATGGGACCCCGCAGCCGTCATACCGCTCAGGAAGGAGACACGTTCTGCCTCCTAGAGATGAATGCACTTTGGTGCGAAAAGTGCAAATCAATCCCAGAACAACAGCAAAGGACCTTGTGAAGATGCTGGAAGAAACGGGTACAAAAGTATCTATATCCACAGTAAAACGAGTCCTATATTGACATAACCTGAAAGGCTGCTCAGCAAGGAAGAAGCCACTGCTCCAAAACCGCCATTAAAAAAAGCCAGACTACGATTTGCAACTGCACATGGGGACAAAGATCGTACTTTTTGGAGAAATGTCCTCTGGTCTGATGAGACAACTAGAACTGTTTGGCCATAATGACCATCGCTATGTTTGGAGGAAAAAGCGGGAAGCCGAAGAACACCATCCCAACCGTGAAGCACGGGGGTGGCAGCATGTTGTGAGGGTGATTTGCTGCAGGACGGACTGGTGCACTTCACAAAATAGATGGCATCATGAGGAAAATTGTTGATATATTGAAGCAACATCCCAAGACATCAGTCAGGAAGTTAAAGCTTGGTCGTAAATGGGTCTTCCAAATGGACAATGACCCCAAGCATACTTCCAAAGTTTTGGCAAAATGGCTTAAAGACAACAAAGTCAAGGTATTGGAGTGGCCCTGGCCTCAATCCTAAAGAAAATTTGTCGGCAGAACTGAAAAAGCGTGTGCGAGCAAGCATACAAACCTGACTCAGTTACACCAGCTCTGTCAGGAAGAATGGGCCAAAATTCACCCAGCTTATTGTGGGAAGCTTGTGGAAGGCTACCGGAAACGTTTGACCCAAGTTAAACAATTTAAAGGCAATGCTACATAATACTCATTGTGTCTGTAAACTTCTGACCCACTGGGAATGTGATGAAATAAATCATTCTCTCTCTTATTATTCTAAGGTTTCACATTCTTAAAATAAAGTGGTGATCCTAACTGACCTAAAACAGGGAATTTTTACTAGGATTAAATGTCAGTTAATTAATTGTGAAACTGAGTTTAAATGTATTTGGTTAAGGTGTATGGTAACTTCCAACTTCAACTGTACATTGAGTAAAAATTTGCTTTGTCATGTCTTCTCTATTGTTAGCAAAACATGATAGACAATAAAGGTTCCTCATTCTCCAACACCATTCTCACGTAACACTGCAATTTAAGGCCAGTTGCGGTAGAGAACATGTTTCGGTAATGAGAATTTAATCAGACTATTTAAAAAAATAAAATAAAATTATAATTAACTATTAATTTAAATATGATTTACTAATTGTTGATATTTTGCTTTCTGTCCTGTTTAGTTGCAGACAGTCAGCAAGTGACAAAAAGAAAGCTTTAGCGAAGGATAGGCTGACAATTTTGAGAAAAAGTTGACATCAACCCGGAACTGCTGGAAGAGTACAGAAGGCGAAAGAGAGGTTAGGTGTTGGAGGTTACAACAAGCGTAATTAGTATATATAGTCTACAGGAAGCCTACGCCCTCATACAGTGTCTGTAGGAAGTCAATACCCTACAGTGTTAGGAAGTATACTCATGTGTACCCAAACATCCACCACACACACAATCAGTAAGCCATTTAGTTTAGACTGTGTGTGGACATCATCCTATAGTATAAGTGTAAGCCATTCAGTCCCTACTGTAGGATGCGCGCACACACACACGGTCAGTAAGCCATTCCGTCTCTACTATAGGATGACGTGTCCATAACAGTAATATTTTTTTCCCATGTTTTGAGACATGCTCATTTCATGTAATGCTTCCTTTCCATTTCCAGATATCAAAAACGAAAGCAAAATTGTAAACTCAAAACTCAAGATCTGACAAAGAAGCAACATGAAGAAAAAAAGTGCCGGGAAATTTCAAAAAAGGTATTCCAGAAGAAAAACAGTAAACTGAATTGGACATAACACCAAGCGAGGAAGATTATACACTTCAACATGTTCAAGAAGCAAAATGAATAAGTTATTCAAAATCTTCAAGAAGACCCATCCTCCCCAAGAGAACAGCCATTCTCACCTCAGCAGGTAAATGTCCCTGCCATCAACGCAACTCCTAAAAGAAGAGAGACATCTCTACAGACACCAGGACCAATGAAGACATCTACCCCAAAGGAATCACCCAAAAAGAGGAACAGAAGAAAGAAAACACTATTGAAATTGAGATCAAAGTTGCGCTACACAGAAGATAAGCTGCTAGAGAGGACCAAAGAGATGATCAACCTAAAGAAAATACTTGATGATGGCCAAGAGGAAGCAGGTAATTGTCAACATGGAAGGCAGAGCGGTCCAGAAGAGCACTACAAAGCGAAGTCATTAAAGAACATTACCCAATAACAGCCAGAGAAGACTAATGCGTAAACTTGTTAGCCGCTTCCTTCATCAAGATGAAGTCTCCACTGTAATAAATTCCAAGGTGGCTTAGCAGTTCAGACGTCTTTTTCCGTATTGTCGTGTCGTGTCCTGTGTATATATATATATTTACACCTTTTCTTCACATATCTTTTATTTATTTTATTATCCAAGAACTCAACCACAAAAGCTTTCCTGCAAAAGCTTTCCTGCAACCCGCTTCACCAATTACAATAAGTATTATTTACCTCAATCTGAAAATTCATCGTGGAAGATAGCCAGGGGCTAATTCAGAAGCTAGCCTGAAAGCTAACCAGAAGCTACTCCGATAGCTAGCCAGAAGCTAATCTGTAGCTGCCCCGAAATTAGCCGGTTTGCTGGCTAGCGTTGGTGTTTCAGCTGCCCACGTTTTGCGGTCATCAGCTATTCCTTTAGCTCGATAATCTACCGGCACTTTTGTGCAACGCGACTCGGACCGGAGCATTCCGGGACTTTTTTTTCTCTCAGTTTCCCCGGATTCCAACCGCAGGCTCTGGACACTTGCACCTTGATTTCGCAGCTAGCTAGCTGCATACCGTGTGACTATTGGCTTACGTCGACCCCGGAGCAAACTCAAATCATGCTGGAGCTAGCCAGCTGAGGAGTTCCATCACCATCCGGACCCGTTTCTTTTGTTGCTGCTGCAGATACGGAACCCCACCGGGCCTTCACGACTGACTGCCGACGTTATCTGCCCAAGGGATTTATCCAACCGGCACCTCCGTCCCGACGTTACCTGAACGCTCATCTGAGGCCCGCTAATCGTTAGCTGTCTTATCGGCTGCTATCTGAACAAAACCCCACTACACGGAACCTACCGACGGAAACGCACGAGGTATCTACAAACAGACCTCCATCCTATGCTGCTACCGATAGCCATATACCCGGCCAGCTGTCTGGATCGCCACGACCCCAACCAACCTCTACTCACTGGACCCTTATTGATCACTCGACTAAGCATGCCTCTCCTTAATGTAAATATGCCTTGTCCATTGCTGTTCTGGTTAGTGTTTATTGGCTTATTTCACTGTAGAGATTCTAGCCCTGCTCTCTATACCATATCCAACCTCTCAGTTCCACCACCCACATATGCGATGACATCACCTGGTTTCAATGATGTTTCTAGAGACAAGATCTCTCTCATCATCACTCAATACCTAGGTTTACCTCCACTGTATTCACATCCTACCATACCTTTGTCTGTACATTTATTCCTTTAAACTATTTTATCGCCCCCAGAAACTTCCTTTTACTCTCTGCTCTAGTAGCTCTAGGCGACCAATTCTCATAGCTTTTAGCCGTACCCTTATCCTACTTCTCCTCTGTTCCTCTGGTGATGTAGAGGTGAATCCAGGCCCTGCAGTACCTGGCTCCACTCCTATTCCCCAGGCGCTCTCTTTTGATGACTTCTGTAACCGTAATAGCCTTGGCTTCATGCATGTTAACATTAGAAGCCTCCTCCCTAAGTTTGTTTTGTTCACTGCTTTAGCACACTCTACCAACCCGGATGTTTTAGCCGTGTCTGAATCCTGGCTTAGAAAGACCACCAAAAATTCAGACATTTTTATCCCCAATTACAATATTTTCAGACAAGATAGAACGGCCAAAGGGGGCGGTGTTGCAATCTACTGCAAAGACTGCCTGCAGAGTTCTGTTATACTATCCAGGTCTGTTCCCAAACAATTTGAACTTCTACTTTTAAAAATCCACCTCTCTAAAAACAAGTCTCTCACCGTTGCCGCCTGCTATAGACCACCCTCTGCCCCCAGCTGTGCTCTGGACACTATATGTGAACTGATTGCCCCCCATCTATCTTCAGAGCTCGTGCTGCTAGGCGACCTAAATTTGAACATGCTCAACACCCAAGCCACCCTACAATCTAAGCTTGATGCCCTCAATCTCACACAAATTATCAATGAACCTACCAGGTACCACCCCAATTCCGTAAACACGGGTACCCTCATAGATATCATCCTAACAAACTTGCCCTCCAAATACACCTCTGCTGTTTTCAACCAAGATCTCAGCGATCACTGCCTCATTGCCTGCATCCGTAATGGGTCAGCGGTCAAACGACCTCCACTCATCACTGTCAAACGCTCCCTGAAACACTTCAGCGAGCAGGCCTTCCTAATCGACCTGGCCGGGGTATCCTGGAAGGATATTGATCTCATCCCGTCAGTAGAGGATGCCTGGTCATTTTTTTAAAATGCCTTCCTCACCATCTTGAATAAGCATGCCCCATTCAAGAAATTTAGAACCAGGAACAGATATAGCCCTTGGTTCTCTCCTGACCTGACTGCCCTTAACCAACAGAAAAACATCCTATGGCGTTCTGCATTAGCATCGAACAGCCCCCGTGATATGCAACTTTTCAGGGAAGCCAGAAACCAATATACACAGGCAGTTAGAACAGCCAAGGCTAACTTTTTCAAGCAGAAATTTGCTTCCTGCAACACAAATTCAAAAAAGTTCTGGGACACCGTAAAGTCCATGGAGAACAAGAACATCTCCTCCCAGCTTCCAACCGCTCTGAAGATAGGAAACACTGTCACCACCGACAAATCCACTATAATTGAGAATTTCAATAAGCATTTTTCTACGGCTGGCCATGCTTTCCACCTGGCTACCCCTACCCCGGACAACAGCACTGCCCTCGCCTCTGCTACTCGCCCAAGCCTTCCCCATTTCTCTTTCTCCCAAATACAGTCAGCTGATGTTCTTAATGAGCTGCAAAATCTGGACCCTTACAAATCAGCCGGGCTAGATAATCTGGACCCTTTCTTTCTAAAACTATCTGCTGAAATTGTTGCCACCCCTATTACTAGCCTCTTCAACCTCTCTTTCGTGTCGTCTGAGATCCCCAAAGATTGGAAAGCAGCTGCGGTTATCCCCCTCTTCAAAGGGGGGGACACCCTTGACCCTAACTGCTACAGACCTATATCTATCCTACCCTGCCTTTCTAAGGTCTTCGAAAGCCAAGTCAACAAACAGATTACCGACCATTTCGAATCACACCACACCTTCTCCGCTATGCAATCTGGTTTCAGAGCTGGTCATGGGTGCACCTCAGCCACGCTCAAGGTCATAAACGATATCGTAACCGCCATCGATAGGAAACAATACTGTGCAGCCGTATTCATTGACCTGGCCAAGGCTTTTGACTCTGTCAATCACCACATCCTCATTGGCAGACTCGACAGCCTTGGTTTCTCTAATGATTGCCTCGCCTGGTTCACCAACTACTTCTCTGATAGAGTTCAGTGTGTCAAATCGGAGGGTCTGTTGTCCGGGCCTCTGGCAGTCTCTATGGGGGTGCCACAGGGTTCAATTCTTGGACCGACTCTCTTCTCTGTTTACATCAATGATGTCGCTCTTGCTGCTGGTGATTCTCTGATCCACCTCTACGCAGACGACACTATTCTGTATACTTCTAGCCCTTCTTTTGACACTGTGTTAACAACCCTCCAGGCGAGCTTCAATGCCATACAACTCTCCTTCCGTGGCCTCCAACTGCTCTTAAATACAAGTAAAACCAAATGCATGCTCTTCAACCGATCGCTGCCTGCTCCTGCCCGCCTGTCCAACATCACTACTTTGGACGGCTCTGACTTAGAATATGTGGACAACTACAAATACCTAGGTGTCTGGTTAGACTGTAAACTCTCCTTCCAGACCCACATCAAACATCTCCAATCCAAAGTCAAATCTAGAATTGGCTTCCTATTCCGCAACAAAGCATCCTTTACTCATGCTGCCAAACATACCCTTGTAAAACTGACCATCCTACCAATCCTCGACTTCGGTGATGTCATTTACAAAATAGCCTCCAAAACCCTACTCAATAAATTGGATGCAGTCTATCACAGTGCCATCCGTTTTGTCACCAAAGCCCCATATACTACCCACCACTGCGACCTGTACACTCTCGTTGGCTGGCCCTCGCTTCATACTCGTCGCCAAACCCACTGGTTCCAGGTCATCTACAAGACCCTGCTAGGTAAAGTCCCCCCTTATCTCAGCTCGCTGGTCACCATAGCAGCACCTACCTGTAGCACGCGCTCCAGCAGGTATATCTCTCTAGTCACCCCCAAAACCAATTCTTCCTTTGGACGCCTCTCCTTCCAGTTCTCTGCTGCCAATGACTGGAACGAACTACAAAAATCTCTGAAACTGGAAACACCTATCTCCCTCACTAGCTTTAAGCACCAGCTGTCAGAGCAGCTCATAGATTACTGCACCTGTACATAACCCATCTACAATTTAGCCCAAACAACTACCTCTTTACCTACTGTATTTATTTATTAATTTATTTTGCTCCTTTGCACCCCATTATTTCTGTCTCTACTTTGCACTTTCTTCCAATGCAAACCAACCATTCCAGTGTTTTATTTTTTTTTTTTTTTATTATTTTTTTTTTATTTTACTTGCTGTGTTGTACTCACTTCGCCTCCATGGCCTTTTTATATTTTTATTTATTTATACATATATCTGTTTGCCTTCACCTCCCTTATCTCACCTCACTTGCTCACATTGTATATAGACTTATTTTTTTTTCCACTGTATTATTGACTATATGTTTTTTTTTACTCCATGTGTAACTATGTGTTGTTGTATGTGTCGAACTGCTTTGCTTTATCTTGGCCAGGTCGCAATTGTAAATGAGAACGTGTTCTCAATTTGCCTACCTGGTTAAATAAAATAAAAAATAAATAAAAAAATGGGAAATCCAGAGACCTTCTGTATAAGGGCCAGATTCTGAAAGGGAGCCTTAATGGAAACTATAGCAAATCTTAATATAAGATGTGTCTGAGAATCCAAGGCTCAATTCTTTAAACTTAAAACAATTTTGGATTGGCCAGCGACGAGTCAGACAGAGAAACATGCTTGCAAATGGCATAGCCTTTGGCTTGAAGATAAAGAAGCTGCACCAGCTTGGTCATAGAAACATCATCCCCAAGGGACACTGTACAGGCCAGTGTGTGTAGTGATGATGACATGTGCTGTTTTTGTATGTGGTGTTTTTATGTGTTCTCTGTTTTTAGCCTATGTTCGTTGTACTTTTGAAGCACTGCAAATTAAATTGATTGAACTTGAATCCATGATTGTGCCAATATCTAATTTTCTAATTTAGTTTTTAACCATACCACAGTCTTAGTATACTTATTATCATTACCGAAATCATCAACCTCATTTCCAAAACCTATGTATCATTACCGCAACATGTGTTCATTTTATGTTAATTTAATGAAAGGAAAAATAGTAGTTTGCTTTTAATTGTAGGCTTGCCATATTTTGAAAATGTCAGGTTTCAATTAAATTTAAAAAATATTAGGTTGTGGATTGCGGAAGGTGTTGCGATTTTAAGGCGAGATCAGTCAATCAAATGTTAATTTAAAAAATATATATTTCAGTGTTTCAAGTAACACTCATTAACACTGAGTGTTGTTTTTTTTATTTTCTTTCCTGATGGTCTTGACGTTTTCAGACCGTTGCGCTAATGAGATTTTTAAGGACTTGTTTTGGAAAACCTGTTCAAAATGGTGTTTAAATTGTCAGATGTTTTTAAATTAATACTCACAAACACTTCAGACCTTGTTATTAATGCCTAAAAAGGACATTTGTTAACGTAAGTCTTTTTTAAAGATTTCAACCAGTCACTAGCCTGTCTGACAGCTTGATTATCTGGCTGGCCACAGTATGGGGGTGCCATGGCGACGGAGGGGGATTCTAATTCCCTGTCTGTAGTCTCTCCTTTTCTCTGTCTGGAGACAGTGTCCTTGTCCTGTTTTAAGCAGTTTGTTTTTGTCTGCCCATCCCTCTGTCTCTCCTCCTTTACTCCTCCCATCTTTATGTACAGTACCAGGAATTTAGCCAGCACCCTCTCCAAACCCTCCCGCTGCTCCCCTCCCTCCCCCTGTGAGGGCATCTGTCATTTTGGTGGGCCTTAAGACTCCCTTTGAGAATGGGAGGAATCCAGGGTGTTGTATAAGACGGGGTAATATGTGTTGAGAGCCATCCATATGGGAATGCCATCAAAATGGTCACAGTAATGAAATGGCAGTTACACCTCATGTGATCTATTAGATTGACCATCTATGCAGGTCTGATACCTTTTGAGTTGCAGTCTGACTCAAACGTGCATTATAACAGAGTTGTTGAATAACTAAAAGCAGACAATTGACTCTCACTCTAGCGCTTGTGAAATGCAGTCACACAATGTTCCTGCCCCCCCCCCATCCCCCCCCCCCCTGGGGATGAAACCATGCGGTTTTGGCGCCAGCCTTGGCAGGCCATAGTTACTGTTTAAGGCAGATGCCCTATACGCATTATGATAGTATAGTACCCAATGCCTCAGTAAATGGGCTGTCTCTGGATCAGTTGCTAGAGGCTTCCACAGCAGAGCCACTTCATTGAAACCTAGACAAAGCTGATTTTAGGTCTTGTTCTCTGGTAATTGGATGTTTCATTCCAGTGGGCCAACACAAGCCCCAGGAATGCCTTCTGTCTCAATAAGCCGCACGAGAGGCTCTTTTTGGACGGCTCACTAGCCAAGCAGAGCACTGTCCGAGGCAAGGTTCCATTTGCTGAAAGGTGGCCCTGGAGAGAAGAGAGGGTGAGGAGAAACTGACAGGGAAGATGGCCATCCTCCAACAGGGATAAAGTATACCTCTGGGGCTCTCTGCTTGATTTAAAACAGCATTTTTAATCTATCGACTTGCGGTGCCAAGGGAGCCTGGCTGTGTCTGACAGTGAAAAGAGGGAGGGGGGAGACTCAAATGAAACTATCCCGGCAACACTTTCACTCTTACCCAACAAATGTTACAGCCTATTGTATTATTGTCATATTTTTAATTGCCATTGAATTACTTTTTCAATAGCAGAGGAAGCTGACATTTTATTGTAGAAAAGGGCTCGTGTCGAGCATGATTAATAATTTTGAAGTTTAGAAATTAAGCCTCTTTTTATGGCAAAGCTTTCATAGGTTGGTGACATCTTGGATAAACCTGTCGTGTTGTATACTTAAACCGGCTGTGAATCTATTGCACCACTAAGGCATATCAACCAAGTATTGGCTTTGAATCCCTTGTTGACATTAACCAATCCCTTGTAGCCGCAACAAATATACCAAAGCCGCTGAACTACTGTGCCACCCAAGCAATTAATACTGATGGACTCCACTGAGCTTTGACTCACATCCCTCCTTGACTCCCTCCCTGAGGATCAGGCAGTTCTGAGTCTTTCTGTGAAAACGAGATGGAGGGTCATGTGAGGTTACCGCTGCACGCACAGATGACTGGCCTCGCCTCCCATCTCTCCCTCCTTCCTTTCAGAGGCAATCTCTCGCTCTCCATTCTCCCACCTTAATTCAGTGCTCTTGTCATTTCGCGTTCCCTACGTGGAACTGACCCAGATAGGAAGGCAATCTGCTTCCATGTGCGTTTAGTTTTCTGTCCACTCTCTCCCTCTTTCTTCCGTCATGTTAGTTCTGTCGCTTGCTCGTTTCATCACTGCGTACCTGTTTGTAGTTTCTTTCCCTCAACCTTATTTTCTTCCTTTCCTCCCTCGTTGAATGCAATCTCGTCTAACGCGGCTCACCCCGCCTGTCTTCAACTAATTCCCCATGTCATCTGAAGGTACAGCATGACCGCTTTCTTGTTTCGCTGCTCTTTACCATACAATCAAGGTCCTGCTCCCTCTGTCCCATCGACGCACGCTACTACAGTATAATAATGGCGAAACCTCAAGGCCTTTTGAGTCTCGCAGCCTTTATTTGATCCCGCTAACAAATGGAAACAAATGGCCGTTCTTGTGGGAGAGGCGTTTGTGGCCAGGCGTGCTCGGCCGAACCACTTCAGGCCCCTCGTACGACCGCGAGTTTTTGTCATTGTGATTGAATCTGTGTCCAAACCATGGCGAACCAATCAGAAGAACAGCATGACGGATATTGGGGTAATTGATTGAATCGCAACGATGCCATAAAACGGTCAGTTCTTCTGTTTCCTATCCCTTTTTTGTTTTAGACACTGTGTACGTATGAATCTGTTCTATAGAAATGATAAGCAAAGCATCGATTTTTGCACAAATACAGTGCTGCCATTGTTTCATTACACCTGGTTCTTCTGTGTGCAGAAAAACGCTGGTAGCATAGTGTAGTATAGCCTTAAGCTAATCAAATGAATTGCCCATTTTTTTAAGCAACTGTTTTGAATGTAGCGCTCTGTAGCATGGGCTACAACTCATCGCACAAGCCTGTCAATGTGAACGCCTCCACCAGTCTGTACATGTAGATTGCACACAACAGTATCACACGTGTCCAAGCATAGCTCTGTAGATGTACGTTACTATTCCCTGCTCTGCTGTTGCATAGCGTAAGGATAATCGGTCAAGTGTGCTCATAAATGCAAGGGCACACAAACACACACAAACACACACACACTTGACATTCAGTTCACTCAGTAGAATGCAGGGGGATGGGCACTGCCTTGCTCTGGAAAAGGGCAAGTCTGGATCCTGTGGCTTCTCCACAGCTGCCTGGCACCTGTTCAAGTGAACGAATGGCAGATCTAGGATCAGCTTACCATCCAAATCCATAACCTCAGCCAGGAGAGGGGTAATTTAGAAACTGACCTCTATTAGACAAGTATATTACCTACTGTTCAGTTTTTTGTGCCCACTGAACATGACCCTTGGGAAGGTTGAGCTCCACTGTTAAGAATTGGGAGTGTTTAATGGATCAGTGGCTCATGTCTGACTCTAACCCCCTAAAATATGAGGGGTAGACTGGGAGCTTGATAGCCCATCGATTAGTCTCTCCTCTGTCCTTGGAATAGTACACCTCTCAACCCTCTGAGTGCGACCCTCCCCCACATCCTGTTATTTTTCCACAATCACTCTTTCCCACTCCATCATTCCCTGTATCATTTCCTCTTCCCCCACTTGACTGGGTTCAGAAAATGACTAAGCAATGCGTTGCAGGCAGACAATGAATGGGCCTTGTTAATGGTTTTCTGTTGCCTCTTGAAATTGCTTTTATTTAGTGCAGGACAGCCCTAGACTCTTCTAGCTTACTGTATGGTGGGCACTGAGCAGGTGAATAACCACTACTGACTTTTGAAGGTTTAGAGTGAATTGATCATAGAAAAGTCCCAAGCCTGTTAGCCGACATTTAGGCAGCTGATCGAATGGTACTGAACCGAAGTCCTACACTGAGTGCACAAAACATTAGGAACAACTGCTCTTTCTATGAGACTGACCAGGTGAAAGCTATTATCCCCCATTGATGTCACTTGTTAAATCAACTTCAGTCAGTGTAGATGAAGGGCAGGAGACCGGTTAACTTCTCTAGGGTAGGGGGGCAGCATTGGGAATTTTGGATGAAAAGCGTGCCCAAATTAAACTGCCTGCTACTCAGCCATAAAAGCTAGAATATACATATAATTAGTATATTTGGATAGAAAACACTCTGAAGTTTCTAAAACTGTTTGAATGATGTCTGTGAGTATAACAGAACTCATATGGCAGGCAAAAACCTGAGAGAAATCCAACCAGGAAATGGGAAATCTGAGGTTTGTAGTTTTTCAACTCTTTGCCTATCGAATTAACAGTGTCTATGGGGTCATATTGCACTTCCTAAGGCTTCCACTAGAAGTCAACAGTCTTTAGAACCTTGTTTGATGCTTCTACTGTGAAGTGGGGGCGAATGAGAGGGGATTGAGTCAGAGGTCTGCCACGAGCTGACCATGTGTATTCACGTGATAGTTAGCTTGCGTTCCATTGCATTTCCGAAGACAAAGGAATTCTCCGGTTGGAACATTATTGAAGATTTATGTTAAAAACATCCTAAAGATTGATTCTATACATCGATTTACATGTTTCTACAGACTGTAATGGAACCTTTTGACTTTTCGTCTGCACCTAGTGATCGCGCCTCATTCATTTTGATTACTGGGCTAAACGCGTGAACAAAAAGGAGGTATTTGGACATAATTGATGGACATTATTGAACAAAACAAACATTTATTGTGGAACTGGGATTCCTGGGAGTGCATTCTGATGATCAGCAAAGGTAAGTGAATATTTATAATGCTATTTCAGACTTCTGTTGACTACACAACATGGCGGATATCTGTTTGGGCTCTGAGCGCTGTACTCAGATTATTGCATGGTGTGCTTTTTCTGTACATTTTTTAAAAAATCTGACACCGCAGTTGCATTAAGGAGAAGTGGATCTAAAATTCCATGCATAACAGTTGTATCTGTTAGCAATGTTTATTATGAGTATTTCTGTAAATTGATGTGGCTCTCTGCAAAATCACCGGATGTTTTGGAACTACTGAACATGACACGCCAATGTAATGTCAGATTTTTGGATATAAATATGAACTTTACCGAGCAAAAGATACATGTATTGTGTAACATAAAGTCCTATGAGTGTCATCTGATGAAGATCATCAAAGGTTAGTGATGAATTTTATCTCTTTCTGCTTTTTGTGACTCGTCTCTTTGGCTGGAAAAATTGCTGTTTTTCTGTGACTTGGCTCTGACCAAACATAATTGTTTGTGCTTTCGTCGTAAAGCCTTTTTGAAATCGGACACTGTGGCTGGATTTACAACAAGTGTATCTTTAAAATAGTGTAAAATACTTGTATGTTTGAGGAATTTTAATTATGGGATTTCTGTTTTGAATTTGGCGCCCTGCAGTTTCACTGGCGGTTGACGAGGTGGGACGCTACCGTCCCACTAACCCTAGTGAGGTTAAAGGATTTCTAAGCCTTGAGATTGAGACGTGGCTTCTGTATGTGTGCCATTCAGTGGGTAAATGGGTAAAAAAAAGATTTAACTGCCTTTGAACCAGGTATTGTAGAAGGTGCGAGGTGCACCGGTTTGAGTGTCAAGAACCGCAACACTGCTGGGTTTTTCACAAGTTTCCTGTGTGCATCAAGAATGGTCCACCATCCAAAGGACATCCAGCCAACTTGACACATGTGCCAGCATCCCTGTGAAAAGCTTTTGACACCTAGAGTCGATACATATTTGAGGCTGTTCTGAGGGCAAACCGGGTACAGCTCAAAATATGTTTGTACACTGTGCAATGTCAGTAGGTATTCCTTCTTGTGAACAGCAGATGGTGTCCATTTAGCCCTTGAGGGTCTTCTCTGAACTCAGTTTTCATTAAAGCAAACAGGTCTGTTTTTATTGTATGGCAAGACTACTCTTAAAAATCTCATGTCTTCTATTGTCAAAATCGAATCACGTTTTATTGGTTGCATACACATATTTAGCAGACGTTATCGCGGGTGTAGCGAAATGCTTGTTTCTAGCTCCAACAGTGCAATAATACCTAACAATACACACAAATCTCCAAAAGGAATTAAGATGGAGATATGGCAATGTCAGGCTGTAATGTATATGATGGTGTGTGTGTGTAGACATTATGAATAGAAAATGTAGAGCAGTAGTTATAGGATGATCCTTGACTAGAATAGTAATGTTTACCCTACTTCATATGTAGATATTGTAAAGTGACCAGTGTTCAATGACTATGTACATGGGGCAGCAGTCTCTAAGGTGCAGGGTTGAGTACCTGGTGGTTGCCGGCTAGTACGGTCCCATCGATGTGGATAGGGGGGTACTCCCTTCGCTGTTTCCTGAAGTCCACGATCATCTCATTTGTTATGTTGATGTTGAGTGAGGTTATTTTCCTGGCACCACACTCCCAGAGCCCTCACCACCTCCCTTTAGGCTGTCTCGTTGTTGTTGGTAATCAAGCCTACTACTGTTGTGTCATCTGCAAACTTGATTGAATTGGAGGCGTGCTTGGCCACGCTCTCATGGGTGAACAGGGAGTACAGGAGGGGGCTGAGCACACACCCTTGTGGGGCCCCAGTGTTGAGGATCAGTGAAGTGGAGGTGTTGTTTTCCTACCCTCACCACCTGGGGGCAGCCCGTCAGGAAGTCCAAGACCCAGTTGCACAGGGCGGGGTTCAGACCCAGGGCCTCGAGCTTGGAGGGTGCTATGGTGTTGAATGCTGAGCTGTAGTCAATGAACAGCATTCTTACATAGGTATTCCTCTTGTTCAGATGGGATAGGGCAGTGTGACGGCGATTGCATCATCTGTGGATCTATTGGGGCGGTAAGCAAATTGAAGTGGGTCTAGGGTGATAAGGTGGAGGTGATATGATCCTTGACTAGTCTCTCAAAGTCTCTCATTTCATGATGACAGGAGTGGGTGATTCTCACAATCTTGGTTTCAAAGATTTCAAACATGAAATCTTTAAAGACTTGTATCAAATTTCCTTTTTAGGCATTAATAACAACGTCTGAAGTGTTTGAGCATTAATTAAAAAACATTTACTGACATTTTAACACCTTTTTGAACATATTTTCCAAAACAAGTCCTTAATCTGAAAACGTCAAGACCATTTGGAAAGCTAATACATTTTCATTTTTTTAAAGGAATTTAAGCCATGCACAGTTACTTGAAACTCTGAAATAATATATATTTTTAAATTAACATTTTTATTTGATTTTGACTGCTCATTACCGCTACACCTTCCGAAATCTACAACCTAATTTATATTTCATTGAAACATGACATATTTTCAAAATTGTGTCAAGCCTGCAATTAAAAGCAAACTACAGTTTTTCCTTTCATTAAATTAAAATAAAACGAACACCTGTTGCGGTAATGATACATAGGTTTCGGAATTGAGGTTGATTTTGGTCATAAGTATTCTAAGGCTGAGGTATGTTTAAACAAAAATTGAATGTAGAAAATAAATTAGAATATTGGCACAATCATGGATTCAAGTACAATCAATTTAATTTTGCAGTGCTTCAAAAGTACATAAAAAAATAGAACACATAAAAACAGCACATGTCATCATCACTACACACACTGGCCTGTAGTGTCCCTTGGGGATGATGTTTCTATGACCCCAAGCTGGTGCAGCTTCTTTATCTTCAAGCCAAAGTGTTCATGCCATTTGCAAGCATGTTTCTTTGTCTGACTCGTCGCTGGCCAATCCAAAATGGTTTTAAGTTTAAAGAATTGAGCCTTGGATTCTCAGACACATCTTATATTAAGATTTGCTATAGTTTCCATTAAGGCTCTCTTTCAGAATATCTGGCCCTTTGTCCGAATGTCTCTGGATTTCCCATTTTATTACAGTGGAGACAAGTTTACGAAAGTGAAAAAGTGGCTAACAAGTTTACGCATTAGTCTTCTCTGGCTGGTTACTGGGTAATGTTCTCTGATGACTTCGCTTTGTAGTTCTCTTCTGGACCGCTCTGCCTTCCATGTTGACAATTACCTGCTTCCTCTTGGCCATCATCAAGTATTTTCTTTAGGTTGATCATCTCTTTGGTCCTCTCCAGCAGCTTCTCTTCTGTGTAGCGCAACTTTGATCTCAATTTCAATAGTGTTTTCTTTCTTCTGTTCTGTTTTTTTTCTGAAATACCTTTTTTGAATTTTCCTGGCACTTTTTTTCTTCATGTTGCTTCTTTTGTCAGATCTTGAGTTTTGAGTTTACAATTTTGCTTTTGATATCTGGAAATGGAAAGGAAGCATGACATGAAATTAGCATGTCTCAAAACATGGGAAAAATCTTGCTGTTATGTACACGTCATCCTATAGTAGAGACGGAATGGCTTACTGACCGTGTGTGTGTCCGATAGAAGGGACTGAATAGCTTACACTTAGACTGTGTGTGGACATCCTATGGTATAAACTAAATGGCTTACTGATTGTTTGTGGTGGATGTGTATACTTCCTAACACTGTAGGGATTTGACATCCTACAGACACTGTATGAGGGTGTAGGCTTCCTGTAGACTATATATACTAATTACGCTTGTTGTAACCTCCAACACCTAAACTATCTCTCGCCTTCTGTACTTTTCCAGCAGTTCCGGGTTGATGTCAACTTTTTCTCAATTGTCAGCCTATCCTTCGCTAAAGCTTTCTTTTTGTCACTTGCTGACTGTCTGCAATTAAACAGGACAGAAAGCAAAATATCAACAATTAGTAAATCATATTTAAATGAATAGTTCATTATATATATTTTTTAATATAGTCTGATTAAATTCTCATTACCGAAACACAAGTTCTCTCTACCGCAACTGGCCTTAAATTGCAGCGCTAAGTGAGAATGGTGTTGTGAGAGCTGAGGATGACGAACCTTAGCATGTTTTGCTAACAATAGAGAAGACATGATGACTAAACAGATTTTTATTCGATGTACATAATTAGAGATTAATGAAGTATATTTTCATAGATTTAAAATGTAACGTTTTTCTAAATGTTAAACTACCTGTATCGGTAATGATAATCAATACTGTCGTGTATGCAGTCTGACAAAAGAATGTTTAACTTTTAACTGGAAATATGAAGAGATCTGCTTAACTGGTAGCCATTTTGAAGGTACTGGCAGATGTGTTGCTTCATTCAAAAATCAAACTTTATTTTTAAAATTCTCTGTGTAAACAGTCATGGGCACTTAATTTTTCCAAAGAGCTGGACGCATTGTTGTAATGAAAAATTCAGCAGAAAATGCAATAAAATACAAGAATAATTCATTCCTATGTTGAAATTACTCTGTTCAAGGTAGAGAACACATCTTTATTATATTTTGTTATATTACTAAGTTAGATGTTTTTATATTTAAAATCATTACTGCCATGGTATTTTAATGGTTTCATGAGAATGACCTGAGTGCTACAGGGCGATTTTAGTCATTTAGTTCAGTTACCTTTGTTTCTGTTCCCAAGAAAGCAATGGTGGACATCTTGAAGCATGTGGAGGCAACAGACTGGGATAGGGAGAGATTGAATATGTCAATAAACACACCCGCCAGCTGGTCTGCGCATGCTCTGAGGACGTGGCTTGAGATTCAAGGCTGCTGGCTCAGATGGCGAGGGTTAATGCGCTTAAATGTCTTACTCACGTTGACCATGGAGAAGGAGAACCCACAATCCTTAGTAGCGGGCCTCATCAGTGGCACTGTGTTCTCCTCAAAGCGGGTGAAGGTGTTTAGCTTGTCCAGGGGCAAGACGTCGGTGTCCGAAGTGACTGGTTTTCCTTTTGTAGTCTGTCTGTAGACCCTGCCACATACGTCTCGTGTCTGAGCCGCTGGTTTGCGACTCCACTTTGTTTCTTTACTGACGCTTTGCCTGTTTTGATTGCCTTGCGAAGGGAATAACTGCACTGTTTGTATTCTGACATATTCCAAGTCACCTTGCCATTGTTAAATGCGGTGGTTCACGCTTTTAGTTTTGCGCGAATGCTGCCATCTATCCACGGTTTCTGGTTAGGGTAGGTTTTAATAGATGGTACAACCATATCTTATATGCTTCCTGATAACCTCAGTCACTGTATCAGTATATTTGTCTATTATTCTTGGAATGTATCCAGAACATATCCCAGTCCGCGTGATCAAAACAATCTTGAAGCATCGGATTACAATTTTTCAGACCAGCGTTGAATAGTCCTTAGCACGGGTACTACCTGTTTAAGTTTCTGCCTATAGGAATGGAGGAGCAAAATGGAGTTGTGGTCAGATTTGCCAAAAGGAGGGTGTGGTAGGCATCCCAGAAGTTGGTTGAGAGTTTTTACGTAAGTACTACAGTTGATATGTTCCTAGAACTTCAGCAGCCATTTCCTCAAATCTCCTTTGTTAAAATCCCAGCTACAATAAATGCAGCCTCAGGATATGTGGTTTCCAGTTTGCATAAAGTCCATTGAGGGCCGTTGTGGTATCGACTTGAGGGGGAATATACACGGCTGTGACTACAACCGAAGAAAATTATCTTGGGAGATAATACGGTCGGCATTTGATTGAGGTATTCTAGGTCGGGTGAACAAAAGGACTTGAGTTCCTGTATGTTATCACACTTACACCATGAGTTGTTAATCATGACACATACACCCCAGCCCTTCATCCCGGAGAGATAGGTATTCCTGTCTGCGTGATGAACTGAGAACCCAACTGGCTGGACCGACTCGGACAGTATGTTCTAAGAGAGTCATGTTTCCATGAAACGGAGTGTTAGTCCCTGATGTCTCTCTGGAAATACACCCTCGCCCTGAGCTCGTCAACTTTATTATTCAGAGACTGAACATTAGCGAGTAATATACTCAGAAGTGGTGGGTGGTGGGGCGTGCCTCCTAAATCAGACTAGAAGACTGCTCCGAGTACCTCTCCTTCGCCGGTGTTGTTTTGTGTCGACCTTGGGGGTGCGAACAAAGAATCTGCTTCGAGGAAGTTGTATTCCTGGTTGTAATGCTGGTGAGTTACCTCCACTCTGATATCCAATAGTTCTTCCCAGCTGTATGTAAGATGCATATTTTTCTGGGCTAACAATGTAAGAAATAATACATAAACAAAATACTACAAAGTTTCCTAGGAGCTAGAAACGAGGCAGCCATCTGTCGGTGTTATTTTATCATTTTAATTATAAAATAATTACCTAATTTAACTAGGCAAATCAGTTAAGAACACATTCTTATTTACAATGACAGCCTACTCCGGCCAAACCCTAACCTGGATGACGCTGGGCCAATTGTGCGCTGACTTATGAGACTCCCAATCACGGCCGGTTGTGATACAGCCTGGAATCGAACCAGCGTCTGTAGTGATGCCTCTAGCACTGAGATGCAGTGCCTTAGACCGCTGCGCCACTCGGGAGCCCATCATTGCGCCCTCTTGGTCAGGTTATTGTTGATGTGAATGTGTTCTCCATAACCTACCTGGCTAAATAAAGTGTGTTCTTCCCCAGGCCTGCCACTGGTCACACTGGACTGTTAATGGGCACATCCAAGCCAGCCACTGGAGGCTCCAGCAGACCTGCAGCTTCCAGAGTCGGCACCACAGCCCCCTCTACTGGCAGGACTACCGCAGCGCAGGCACCCAAACCTACAGGCCCTGCCAAGAAAGGTGCACATGCCTTACAAGTTTTGTACCATGAATGAAACCCACTTGATTCTATTTGGATTGGTCTTGTGAGCATCACCTGTATGTATCTCAAAATCAACTTGAAGGTACCATTTTTATATTTTTCGTTGAAGAGATAAACATGTTTAAATTATTTCTGCTCTGTTACAGATGTCAGCAGACCAGCAACCACTACCGCAGCCAGAAATCCGGTAACATCCGCCACTACCAAAACGACCAAACCTGAAGCGACTGCATCCTCCAGACCCGAGCCCGCCTCCAAAAGGCCCCATCCCACCAAGGCGGCAGACACCAAGCCAGCCCGCCCTAAATCACAGGACCCCAAGCCCCTGCCCACACGTAAAGCCCCTCCCACCACGCGGCCCCCTGCCACACGACAGCCCCAGGGCAAGACCCCCCCTACCTCCCCCAGCAACAAGCCCATGGGCAGCACCACCCCCCAGTCGGTCAAACGAGCCTTCAAACCAACCCAGTCTGTCCTGCCCTTCACTGCCAGACCTGGAGCTCCCAAGTCTGCAGCAGCAGCTGCCGTGGCAACAGTCGCCATGACAGCCGCAGCGGAGCCAGAAATGGCAGCTTCAGAAGTCCCAGCACCAGTGTCTGCGTCTTTGCCAGCAGTGGCCCTGGAGCCCAGAGAAGAGGTTTCAGCCCCAACTCCTCAGGATACTACTTCTCCATCTCCACCACAGAGCCCACTCAGACTGGCTCCTGCTCCACCACAGGACTCACTAGTCACTGTTGCACAGGAGGAGAGGTCTGAACGACCAGAGACTGTCCCAGCAGCCCTGACACAGCCAGCACCAGACCAGACCTTACACCAGGACATCCCCGCAGCAGTAGCTAGGGCTACATCCAGCCCTCCGGATGCCTCAGAGAAAGCCCAGCTCAACATGGATGAAGAAGAGGACGAGGAGCGGGAGGGCAGCCAGCAGGTGTCTGTGTCAGAAATGAGCGGCTCCCAGCCCACGGAAGAGTCCAGGCCTGGCTCAGCCGGCCCTGCGGGTTCAGGGTGGCGTGCAGGCGGCACCCTGCTATCGGAGCTGGACTCTGAGGTGAGCTGCAGCCAGCAGGGGGCGTCGGAGCTGAGCGCCCCGGGCGTCCTGGAGGGCACAGAGAGTATGGATGACCTACGAGACGCCAGTCTGAAGGGTGCCATCGACATGGAGGGCATGTCTGCCTCGGCTGGCTCGCCTGACTTCGAGAAGGTGCCCGACATCCCGACCAATGATTTTGATGACGACGATGAAGACGGAGACCGGGTGTGCGACATGGAGGTGGGTTCGGAACGGGCGGATGACCCGAGAAGAGTGAGGCGTGACGAGGATGAGGATGACGATGTGGAGATGGCCAGTGAGGGGGTGACAGAGAGCGGGCTGGAGAGCTACGGGAATGCAGACGAGGATGACTTTGCGGAGGATGAGAGACTGGACAACCTGAACCAAGCCCTGCCTGCCCCGCTGCTGCCCTCTGCCCTGGCCGCCCAGTGGGACCAACCCAACCCCAACTCCTTTGACCCCTGGGCCCAGCCGCACCCCCAGGCTGCCTCAGCCTCCCCCCTGCAGACCCCTACCAGCCCCTCAGACCCCTGGCAGGCTGATATGGAGACACCCACCCAGTACTCTGCTCAGCCCTGGCTGCCTGCCACACCATTTGTTCCAGCTCTGCATGAGCCCTCACACCAGCCTGCCCCTGCATCTCCACTTGAGAAAGAGACCCTAGCCCCATTGCACTCCCTGTCCCCCATAGCTGCCTCTGGCCACGGCATGTCACACTCCAGCACCCTAAGCGCTACGGAGCTGGCTGTCCACAGCAGCAGCGAGACCAGCACCCCAGAGGAGCTCTGTGACTACAATAGCAGCTCCGGGGTGGAGTCCCGCTCTGAGGGGGGGAAGCTCCACACCCTGCCTGCTGCCCTGGCCCCCGTGCTCTCCCTCCAGCCTGAATTGGAGGACCTGGGCATCCACCTGGTGAGAGAGGACGGAGACGGGGAGGTGGCAGAGACCCTGCCAGCAAACGAGGTCCCAGGGGACCCCGCCACATCACCCACGTCCAACCCCTCGTCCTCCTCCACCACGGAGGATGAGGCCAGCGACACGGAGGGCGAGGCCCAGCTGGACGAGTTGGGCCAGGGCATCCACACTGCCGCCTTTGACAGCAAGCCCGGCGCCCAGCGCTGCCTGTCTGCCCTGGAGGAAGGGGAGGAGACCAGTGGAGGCACAGACGAGGGCGGAGACACCCCCCAGTCTGCCAACTCGGCGGCATCCTACGCCTATGACATGACGGCGTCCAACACCAACTCCAATAACCACTCCACGGCTGAGAGCTGCGCCAAGAGCCCCGGCATCTTCTCCCTGGAGGAGCTGCCTGAGGAGGCCAAGGACCCGTCACTCATCCAGGAGCTGACCATGCCGTCGCCCCAGCAACAGGCTGCCTCGGCAGACTCCCTTCTAGTCTCCAACCCAGAGGAGCAGCAGTACATGTTGTGTGGGACGCTTGAGACAGAGCTAGGGGACATGGGGGATCTGAAACCCCTGGACCCTGCGCTGTTCGTGGCCCCCCAGCAGCCCGGGGAGGGCCCCCGTGTCACCCAACCGCCCTACTACTCCACTGTCTGTGAAAACACTGAGAACTCTCTCACAGGTAACGTATAGTCGCCCCCCCCCCCCCCTACTTCCCTACATACCCAGTAACACACCTTTTACCCACCCCTCCCCAGAGCCCTCTGCTGTTTTAGTCATCATTGTTTGTCCCCAACCTTCAACTGGGGTGGATGTGATCAAAATGCTAATAAAAAAACTGAGCAAAAATAGGGACGGGAAGAAATAAAGACTTTCAATACAGCAGTGCCACTTCCCTCGTATGATATTACCTTATGAGTATATGGCTTAACTCCTGTATGTGCAATAGCTACGACTATTACTATTAGAATGTGTGTTTTTCTTTTTAATGAACAGATCTGAAACATGAACTGGTTTGGTTTGATTTGCATTGACTGGGCTGTTGTGACGCAGCTCTTAAGAAAACCAAGAAGAAACATAACGAAAGAAAATGTGGAACGAAATGTTAAACTTTGTATTTATCCGCTACTTTTTTACTGAACAAGAAAATGCAGATGAATGTTAATCTTGTATTTTCTTGCTGTTTTCCATCATTAAGAAACAGACATCTGTCCGCCTCCCCCAAGCACTCCCCCTTTCCTTCTGCACTTTAAGGTTAGACTGCCCCTCTTTCTTACGTTTGTCCTTTTGGAGTATTTACCATTACCAAGCTTTAAATAAAGATTAGATATTTAACATGACTCCTCTCTCCCGGACAGTTTTATTCAAGTGGGGATTGGGGAGTTTGGATGGCACATTTTGTACCTATCACATATATTAAGTCCTATAACATGGGAGTCAAGGTTGTGTCAACCTTATGTGGGGAGACATTATGTACCCGTGGGGCATATGGATTCAAAAGCACTACTGGTCTCCCAGCAAGGAAGCATTCATACCTACATCCTCACATACCTATAAACACACACACACTCCTCACCCGACTCCCACCATCTAGAATAGGGCTCAACAGAGACATTATGGAGTATGTCAATCAAACTCCCACCTTCCCTCAGCTGCTGCTCCTCTGCACTGTGACCCCCCCCCCCCCCCCTTATGTAAGACCTGGTGGAGTGACCCTTCCTTGCTCCACTGGATTCCTCCATCACCAAACGAACTGAGAAACAACGTCAAGAAGGTTCACCATCATCCGAACAGAAGAGCATACCCACCAGTGTTTCTTTTCCTCTAGTAATGTGTGTTTTGCCTTTTTTGTTTCCGTTCTGCCTGGCCTCTACATTGTTTGAGATGTCTCTGTTATATCTATAAGTGCATGTCCACCCCACACCATTTTAACCGCACTGTTTAACTACTTTACCCTTGGGACGCCTTGTTTGCATGTCACTGACTGACACTCATTGGCTTTGGTTTGGTTTGAGGGCTTGGTCCGAAATGGCACCCTATTCCCTAAATAATGCACTGGCCATGGTCAAAAGTAGTGCACTATATAGGCAGTAGGGTGGCATTTCAGACGCAGTCCAGTTCACATGTGGTGGTGCTGCTGTCTATGTACTGATGCATGGTGAAAGGTCTTGTCTTGCATGTTTCACTTACTCACCAGCTCCCGACGGGGACTGAAGGAAATGGTTGGTTGCTCACAAGCTTTTTTTTTCTCCAATTTCACAAGACTATAGTTGGTAGTTACTGCATATACAGGAAGTTGGGCTGCTTTATTGCACACAAAAAAATATTATCGGCGTATTTTGTTTTGGGAAGTCACATTTTGAAAAGGTTAATGAAAATGGTTTGCTATATTTGCTCTCTGCTTTTAACTTCCCCAGCCAATGCCCCGCCCCTCTCGCCTCTCCCTGCTGTCATCATTTCTCCTGTTCTCCCATTGCTTCACTTCACCCCTGCCCCCACCTCTTTTTACACGCTTTGCTTTTCAGGCTGTCAATGTTGCACACTTTGCCCATGATACCTTGTGAGTGAGGAGGTAGTTCCTGGGTTCAGTAGTCATATATAGACACACTTGGGCTATCCTAAACCATTAGGCCCAGCTACAATTGTCAATTTAGCGTTCAAACAGAATTGTATGAAAAACTGCCAAAATAATGGAGACACTTGAGTAAATGAGGGTTGCAAAGTATATTAAAGCAGGTGCTTCCACACAGGTGTGGTTCCTGAGTTAAGTAAACAATTACCATCCCATCATGCTTAGGCCATGTATAAATATGCTGGGTTGGCCATTATTTTGGCTACCGTGGCTATGCCCCCCACAGGGTACGAGTGGTCACTGAATGGTTTGATGAGCAGGAAAATGTCAGCCATATGCCTTGGCAATCTGTCACCAGATCTCAACCCTGTTGAACACACATGGGCGATTTTTGGAGCAGCGCCTGACATTTTCCACTGCCATCACCGAAAATGTAATTTCTCATGTAAGAATGGCGTTGCATTCCTCCAATAGCATTCCAGACACTTGTAGAATCTATGCCACGGTGCATTGAAGCTGTTCTGGCTCGTGGTGGCCCAACACCCTATTAAGACATTGGCATTTCCTTTATTTTGGCAGTTACCCATACACTATAATAGTTGTAAGTTGCCTGTGATGATACATAATACATCACTTCTCAAGCCACTAACAGGCAAATTACAATATCTCGACGCTACATATTTACTGCGTGTGTAGAACACCAGAACACTACATCACTCGGTCTTAAACTCCTCCCACTAACGTCTCCTTGGTAGACTACAATACCCACACTGCACTGCTCCCTCTCACTTGTCTGTCTTTCTCTCTTTCTAACGCACGCTTCCCACCGGGTGTGATCTCCACTTTTTCCTCGCAGGGCTCAACGTGCTCCCCCAGCCACACTACCGCCGTGACCACCACCCCAACCCCCACTGTGACCTCTTGACCCCACCCAGGCTGACCTGTGCTGACCTGCCCCCCCGGAGCCCTCGCCTACAGGCCAGCCCCCAGCTCCGCAGGCTGGAACGGCACCAGCAACAACTACTAGAACTGCAGCAACGCAGAGAACAGCAGGGAAAACCCAAAGAAGAAAAGGATGAAGAGGTGAGGAAGAAGAGAGAGGAGATGAAGAAAAAGGAGGCGGAGCAGCAGCAGGAGGAGGAGAAGCTGAGGGAGGAGCTGAAGCAGAGGCAGCAGATCATGCAGTGGCAGCAGGAGCTGGAGGAGCAGGCACAGCAGACGTCACCGCAACAACAGCCCCAAAAAGGGCAGGCAACAGTGCTGCTTTCGCCTTCCTCTGGTCTCCATACCATTTATGAAGCCCTGGAGAGTGATGAAGAGGGGAAGGAAATTGAGGTTAATGTCCAGCTCGAACAACGCGAAGAAGCCCGGCTGGAGAAAAAGGTTGACGGTAACAGTGACCGTCGAGAGGTATTGGATGAGGACGGAGCTGATAGCAACTCCACCTCCACTCTCAGTCCCTCTCCAGACTCCGCCGAGCAGGAAGAGTCCCGGGACGTCTCCCCAGAATGCCCGTCTCCCCTGGACCTGGACTGGGGGAAGAAAGTGGACATTGTCCAGCAGCTGATCAACCAAACCCTGCTGCTGACGGGCGACGGCTGCTCCTCCCTGCTCCTGCTGCCCGGAGGCACCTTGAGCCCCCTGGAGGCCAGCCTGTGGCCCAACCTGCTGCCCCCCCTCACCCCTCCCTCAGCCACGGTCACGTCGGTCAGCAGCTTCTCCCCGGAGGCCCCCGGCCAGTCCCCCCAGGGTGAGTGGACAGTGGTGGAGCTGGAGACACACCACTGAGGGATGTAGAGACGTGTGTGTGTGTGTGTGTGTGTGTGTGTGTGTGTGTGCGCACACAGTGAAGACTCACCACTAATGGTCGCACACACTGCTCCACAGTATTATTCCAGGTCTGTCAGTCACATCACTGCTGTACACAACGCTACTTTTACTTTACTTGCCATTCAACACCACTGCAAATACAACACTACTGTTTGATACACTGAACTTATACCACTGTATTTTCAAACATGATCCCTTTTGAATGGGTGGCAAAGGACACTGACACCACGGTCATATCAATCACAGACTGACTCACACTGGGATTTACACCTCTCTCTCATGCCAAAACGATGTTAGGTTACACACCAGCAGCCCCAGAGGGTTACTACCTTGATTAGACTGGTGACTGAAGCTTCTGGGCCAGCTATTTGGGTAGAATAGTGACAACTTGTTAGCCACTGAAGCTAAAACTACTGGATTTTAACATTTTATTTAACTAGGCAAGTCAGTTAAGAACTAATTCTTATTTACAATGACGGCCTAGGAACACGGGGTTAACTGCCTTGTTCAGGGGCAGAAAGACAGATTTTTACCTTGTCAGCTCAGGGATTCTTTCTTGCAACCTTTCGGTTACTGGCCCAACGCTCTAACCACTAGCCTCACACACACGCAATATGTTTTGATGGGGGGTCCTAGGTGGTTCAGTTAACACTGAAGATGTTGCACTACTGACTTGGTTTATGATTATTGGTCTGAATTACTGATGAAAAACTGCACTTGACTAGACCAGTATCCTATAATGATCACCCTGAACCTGTCACTCACTCAATGCCTGCTTAGCTTTGTGCTTCAAAACGGTTTGATTTACTCGAGAGCAGCAAGTCATAGAAATAGAATCCCTAGAACAGTCACAGGATCCCCATTCCAATTGCTGAGGGCCTTTATCCTTTCTAGGGATTCTATTTCTATGTGCCAAGTTCCTGTGTTTTTCTGACATCAAACCAGAGGCCTTCGAACCAGCTGAGGTGGAACACTGGTTGGCCGTATCTGTTAGAATAAGGTTATTTATCATCTCTATGATGAATGCCACCATTTCAGGGTGGTATTTCACTAAGCAGGATCTATTTTGTGATCCAGCTTAGTGAAATACACCTGGGTGCTAATGAAATGGATTGTTTCTGTTGCATGCTACTGCTGACTCCGATGAAGGCCACCGGAAATATCGGTTTATTTTTAGTATCTTTGTCAGAAGCACTCACGTTTTTGTTCTGAAGACTTGGCCCCATATCCTGGGTGGTTTTCCTCATGTTTGGTCTTGTTTCTGTGGTTACGGATGATGTCATAATGGGGGTGGGAGTGGTCATGACATTGATATGAGGTAATGGAGAAATGAGTAGGTAATTGAAGAGGGTCAGAGTGTAAGAAAACACAGACTATTGAGTAGATTACTCTGGGGATATAACCGGTTCTTCTGTGAGGCTGCTGGGTACTAGCCTGGTACCAGATCTGTTGGTGCTGACCATCTGCCCAACTCCTATGGTTGTTTGGTGTGATGAAGACCATAGGCGTTAGGCAGATGGTCAGCACCAACAGATTGCCAAGATGGACACAAACCGATTTGGGACCAGTCATGGGTTTTTGCGGGTTAATATAGGGGTTAGTCATGAACTATATTTGAAGGATGGTGGTACAGAGTTAACCTTGTGGATGTGTATATGTGTCTGGGTGGAAAGGTACTGCATGTGAAGAAAACAATTTGCATTACCTCAGTGGATTGTGAATATAGTAAATGAGTAAGCCTATACTATAGATTTATAGAGCGTTTGAAAATTGATTTATTGCTCCATGTACCTTCAGTTTGAAACCTGATCTGACATGAGTCAAACACTGTCTTTACTATTAGGGTACTTGTGTTCAAATGGGAACTTGCATTAAGCCTCGCTGAAGATGATTTTCCAACAGGAGTGTCATCTATTTAGCAGAAACATGAATTTTGTAATTGTGGTTGAACTTTGAGCCCTAAGGACAGTCCACTGTGTGGGGCAACGATCCTGGATGGACAGAAACGGGTGGTTGTCCCAACAGGGGTTGGAAGAGCTGTGAACGCTGAGACACTCCTTCATATACCATAGGGATGGACTCGACTGTTGATACAACCACTCTGCTGTGAGGCCAGAGCTAGTAGATACTATAGGTATCTGGGAATCAAACCCTTTTCCACCACAGGCACAGCAAGCAAGGGCCCTTTTTTTTATAGAAATGGTAGCTAGATTCTCCAGTGTCTTTTTCAAGCCGTTTTCCATGTGTAGCCAAGTGGCTGCCATTTTCTAAGGCAGTTTGGTACATTCCGATTTGAGGGCTCTGCCACTTCTACTCCAAAATCCCAAAGCGACTCGCACAAGGCATCGGTCAAAGCTGGACTTTATCTCGTGTGTTTTTAAATGTTTCCTCACTGTAGTGTTTTGTATATTGTTAGTGTATAGTATTACCAAAAGGGGAGACTCGGACCATTTATTGCAATGACGTGAACCCACTGGATTTTTATTTTGTAGAGAATATTTTAAAGTACGGTAGATGAAGAGGTGACATTATTTATAGATTTAAGCAGATCCTGTTTTAGAGAATGAAGGTTAATGGTTGTAGATGTAATGGTTTATTTAAATTCCAAGATGTGACCTTTGAACTTCTGTCGGCACTACACTTGTAGACCTTTTTTTTTTCTTTTGTTTGTATGATGTTTTGCCTGCATTTCTTAAAGATCTTTTCGATAGTTATCAGGGGATATGAAGTGACTAGACCGTGTTCAGTGCCCGTGCTTCCATGAACACGCTTTGGTACATTTTTGTATTTTATGTAACTGATCAAACCATCTACAAACATTCACGTCTAGCTGGTGTAGAAATTACACTGTAGTAAATTACAATATCATGCAAGTTACAGAACTATCACACCCAATTGACATGTCTGGGAATCACTAGTACTGAAAGATGTGGAGTCTTCCCCTCTTTTTGTAAAGTTCTGTAATTTTATTTTAAAATGAAGGGAAACCCCCTTCTAATGTCTATTTTTGTTGAAATTAGGTTGGCATTTTGACATTGGAGTTCAAATTACGGCAGCTTGTTTAAATACGTAATAATTCCTTGAGGTTCTGTGACTGTGAAGGACTGATGTGTTTGTCAATGTTTCAATGCATTTTATTTAGAGAAAATAAAATGATTTTCTTTTGCCATTGTTGTTCTTTCATTATTAACACTTCCAACTCATGACCTATTTAAAATGGTGGCCTGCGGCCCTCGCAGGGTAAGTGTTGGCCATAGCAAGTACAGAGAAGTCAGCTCATTTCCAAATACCACCTTGGGGCTAGATTCAATCCATAGCGCAGAAGATCTGTGGAGACTGCATTTCATGGTCAGTGCTGCATATGTCCACTTAATCGGAACAGATTGAATTCTACTTATGGTCTGTTACATTGCTTAGATTTACAGTCCATAAATGTCAAGAAGGGGATAATGCTTTTTAAAAAATATGTTAACTGACTTGCCTAGTTAAAAGGTTCTAATGTACAATGACACATTCTAATGTACAATGACTGCATACCCCGGCCAAAACCAGACTACGCTGGGCAAATTGTGCAACGCCCTATGGGACTCCCAATCATAGCTGGATGTGATAGTCTGGATTCGAACCAGGGACTGTAGTGACACCTCATGCACTGAAATGCAGTGCCTTAGACCGCTGCGCCACTCGGGAGCCCAGAATGTTTTTGGTCTTTCTTAGTCTTGCTTGCCAGACAGGGCAATGTCACCAATCACTACCCTGGGACATTGGGATCTTTTTTAGACCAGAGGAAAATGTGCCTCCTACTGGCCCTCTAACGCCACTTCGATCAGCATCTGATTTCCCATCCAGGGACCGACCAGGACCAACCCCGCTTACCTTCAGAAGCAAGCCAGCAGTGGGATGCAGGGTGGTATGCTGAAATGGCATGTGACTCTCGCCAAGAAGAGACCCAGTGAATGCCGCCTCTGTCAAAAAACGCTACAGTTGGCTCAGTTGGTAGAGCATGGCGCTTGCAACGCCAGGGTTGTGGGTTCATTCCCCACGGGGGGACCAGGATGAATATGTATGAACTTTCCAATTTGTAAGTCGCTCTGGATAAGAGCGTCTGCTAAATGACTTAAATGTAAATGTAAATGTAAATTGAAGGCCATGTCACACTCTGTCACGTGGAGAAACCCTGCACCTGCTCCTTTTGTGGAAAGACCTTCAAACACAAAGGACATCTGTCCAGACATATGAGGATTCACACAGGAGAGAAACCAGACATATGAGGATTCACACAGGAGAGAAACCATTTAGCTGTGGTGACTGTGGGAACATACACATACTGCACATACATGCACATACTGACTCACACAGGAGCGAACGTCCACAAAGAAAGAAACAAATAGAGAAAACAGAATGAAAACAGAGGAAACAAATTAGGACAAAGACATCTTGTTAGAAGATGGACAACACTTTGGAAAAGCAAAGCAACTCTGGATCATTCATTCTCTGGGTTTCAGATAAATAGATGTCATGAATTTACTTTTGTAAAAACGTTCTATGGGTATCTGCTAGCATGCTAGTAACGCTTCAGTGATACACATCAAGTTTATGTGAATTCAACTGGAATTCCTGCTAGTTTGTTTTGGAATGTCTCCAGAATAGTCTGACTTGTGTTATTGATACATAAAAATATATATTCTCCAATGAAATGTGTCCTTGCATTTGTCCACTAATATTTGTTATATGTTTTGTCTTAATGTTGCTCATTTATGATATTGATGTAATCTTGTATATAAAAAAAATGTATACTGTTAATACAATGTATTTGGTAGGCAACTACAGACTGATCTATATGGTCCATTTTGTGTGTCCCTTTTTATATACAGACCAAAATCCCACTAATTGACCATGCCTGCCTCTTTTTGCCTACTTTGTCGTATATCTGAAAGGGGTAGGTGGTAAAAAAAACAAGGACAAATAAAACCCACATAAAGACCTAGAGCTCTATTAAATCCGTATGACTGGAATTCAGCGTTACAGCGTGATTGAACTTTAAAGGCGATGTTCCTGCGTTAGCAGACTGCATTCATGGTAAAGGCTGCTTAATTGGGCTCAATTAGAAACGACCTTCAAAGGTATACTTTGGGATTGTGGCCTTCATCTACTTCCCCATTGTCAGATGAACTAGTGGATACCATTTTATGTCTCTGTTAGAGGTAGTTAGAGAGAGTTTCGCGAACTAATGCTAACTAGCGTTAGCGCAATGACTGCAAGTCTATGGGTATCTGCTAGTGTGCTAGTAACGCTTCAGTGATACGCAGCACCACCATGTGGATGGAGTTTTACTTCAAGCTCCAGAAATAGAGGGGAGAAACAGTTTTAATTAGTAATAGGATGATCCTTTTGCATGAACTGAATTGAAAGACAATACATTTTAAAACAGGCGACTCTTGACAACTGCAACGGCTTGGGACTGATGTGAAAACATGCATTTAAAAAGAGAATGCGCTTATCGGAAGCAATTACAAAGAAAGTCACTGAAATGGGACTGGACAAACACTGTTGTGCACTTAAAACAGAGTTTTCACTCATCAGGAATCGACTTTAAATCATTACTTCCATAAAGACTCAAACAATATCAGCATTAGGGCAAAATTTATGACAAAAAGACAGATGAAAGGAGATCTTTTCTGGAAAGCGTAAACATTTTTAATGTATCAATAACATCAGCCAGACCATTCTCTCATCACCCTGAGAGACATTCAAGAAACAAACGACCAGATATTCCTGTTGGTAATAATGTGAAAACATCAACAGACGTTCAACAGCAGACCGGTGAGATTCACATAATACCGCATACTACTGTTTGATCAATACCTCACCCTTCAAATAAAATGAAACTTTATTTACAAATAATATTCTGTAAAAGTAAATTCATCACGCATCCATTTATCTTAAGAGCACAGCATGAATGGTCCAGAGGTGGTTTACTAAGACTGTTGTCCTCATCCTGCTTTTTTATTCCCATCTGTTGATAGAATATATTTGTCCTATTTCACTTTCTTTCCGTTTTCATCCTGTTTTCTATCTTTCTTCCTTTGTGGACCTTATCCACATGTTTCACTAGATAAGCCTTATGAGCTAATCTTTTACCACAGACTAAGCAGCCATGTTGTTTCTCTCCTGTGTGAGTCTGTATGTGCACCTTCAGCTGCCCCCTTCGATTAAAGCTTTTCCCACAGTCACCACAAGTAAATGGTTTCTCTCCTGTGCGAGTCAGTACATGCCTCATTAGGTCCCCCTTCTGAATGAAGCTTTTCCCACAGTCACCACAGCTAAATGGTTTCTCTCCTGTGTGAATCATCATGTACCTGAAAATATTTCCTTTGAGTTTGAAGGTCTTGCCACAAAAGGGGAAGGTGCAGAGTTTCTCCATGTGACGGATTTGGACATGGGCCTTCTATTTACAGGTGGAGTTGTTGCTTTTTTTGCAGACGCTGGATCTCTTCTTGGCGAGAGTCACATGCCCCTGCAGGTCAGCTTTCAAACGTTTCACCACAGTCAGGGCAGCCGTCCATTTTTCGAGACGTGGTGCTGGGTTTGGAACGGTGTTCCCCGATTGATGGGTTGGTGGGTCCTACTGGGTCGCTGCTTACAGCTGAGCTGTGGCTGGAGGCATTGTTTTGTTTATCTGGAGGGTCACAGGAAGTGTCTAGATTCTTCAGACAGGTCACAGTACCTCCTGATCACATTCGCTTTTCACACAGGGAGTAGTGAATATGGAGTCTTTGATATCAATGAGTCGTTGAAGCTGCTCTTCCTCCTGACTGGTCTTGACTTCCTCCTTTATATATTTTTGAGAAAGATAATACAAAAAAATGTTAGTGTGGTGAGGTCGCAAGAAATTCTTTGGGGGGAAAAAGGGTACCCCAGAAATTCTTGTGGAAAAATGGGGTCGCTGCTGAAAAAGTTTGAATAACACTGGTTTAGACTGAGGGGTTGCCTCCCACAGTTTACCATGAGGGGATTCGATTAAGATGGCCAGGGTTGCATTGGCTATGGCCCGTCACATGGTAGGGGTGCCCTGCAAAAATGTCTCTCTACCCCGTGGCAAAATAAAATTGCATGATTTTTTAAAATAACAACATTTTCTCTCCAACACATAGCAAAATGTGTAGAACTGCAGAAAATGTGCTTTCAAACTGCACCCTTTTCTCTATGCCCAAATTGTGTAGACTTGCAGGAAATTAACTTTAAAAGTGAGATTTTTCTCTCTGCTGTCAAGAGGGGAGGCCACTAAGCACTTGTGCCCGCTTGGTGGGGGGGCCCTCCAACCAAATCTAGCTTCCTCTCTCTTTCTCTCTAGTCTTGAGGCTGGATTATGAGACTGTACAAGTTTACTCGTACTTTAAGACACACTATACTTGAGTCGCAACCATGACTAGTTGTGTTACTTAAGCCTATGTCATAGCAATGAATACCATGGCATCCAGACACTTACCATTATAACCAGCCATGTTATAAAATTGTGACATTTTAGGCCATAATGATGAGGTTTTTCATTATTGCATTATCGTGTCATATTGTAAAATCAGCTATACCACATTTAGGTGTTTGGTTTGCATTAACAGTAGAGGCTAAATAATCTAGCTTTTTGCTCTTAACAATTGCCATTACTTCACATTGTGGTTTAGGATAGATTCTTATACACCCACAAACTATAAGGCTACACCTGAATGCTTAAGTTAATGTCTCCATCAACACATATAATCTCCCAATATAGCTACTACCCATCCCATAATAGTATTAGGTATTGGGAAGGTGCTGGCTCATTTGTTTCGTCCCCGCTAGATATGGCTATATCGGTCCGCTACATTCTAAAAGGAAAAGGTTTCTGCAGTATCCTTTTAAGGGGTTCTTCAAATTGAAACGGTGGGGGAACCCCTATAAGTTCTTTGAAGAATCCTTTTAAATGGACCTCTAATAACCTTTTGAAGAATCGTTTGGGGTACATTTTTGAACTACCCGCCCCCTTCCCGTTATTATTATTCATATTAATAATAATAATACGCTTAACAATGACAACAATAACACAATTTTTTGTTCTCAGTGTTTATTATGATTTCAGTGGCAAAGCAGAATAAAAAAAATTGATATGAGGTAAACTCCCAGAAGAACCCCAAGTCCAATGGGTTTATCCTCTGGCCTGTTGATGTTCATGTGTTGATGTCCTCCGTATCCATAGCCAGAATGATGTTGCAGTGCATGGTACTCAAACAGGTTTCCTGTTATATTCATCAGAGGTGTAGGGAGGGTAAAAAAAAGAGTAATTATACAGATGATGAACATAACATGCACACGACAGTATTCATACCTGTTTTAGTGGTGAATGTGAATGAAAAAAAGGGTTTTGTTAATGGCTTCCATACATATACCTTGTCCATAATGTAGAGGGCTATGGTATATTTGTCGACGAGGTAAGGAAGGAAGATGGTAAATGGGATCTGCATAACATTCCAATACCAATTGACATACCTTTGTTGATCCATATCCATTGAATTGTGTCCATTTTCTGTTTTTAGAAAGATTTGCACAAATATGAAAAGACAGATGTTATCATCAAAAAACAATAACAATTTAGATCATGCAACACTCTAAAAATGAGTGGTTCAACAAGGGTTCATCTAAGATCCTCAAAGTTATTCGAAGAACCTTAGGGTTCTTGGCACTGAAAATGTCTCCCAAAGGTTCTTCCAAGAACCCCATATGAGGCGGGGGTCCTGCAGCACCCTCAGCCCCCCTACTGCCCGTGGCTATGCGCATGTCCTGGATTGTGTGGGACAGCCCTGCATTTTGGCCCTTTGTATCCACGTCGTGCAGCCAAACAATCATGTCCAGAATTTTATCAACAAATTCAAACACCAGTCATTTCCAAAAAAGGATGATTTGTCCCGTGTTTCAGTCAGTCATTCCAGCCTGTCTTTTTGCAGCATAGAGGAATAGGCGAAGCGATTTCTCTCTCGCTTGCCTTCCCGCCTTTGGGACAGCGACACCCATTGTTAGGGCGGAAACATGAGCATCTCGTCATTATATACAAATCTCTATTTGCAATAACGTTGACAAGACATACATCATAAGGATGTGGTGCGGGTGATGTTAAACACTTATCTGATCGTTTTTGAGATCTGATATTCTGCACAGCGCAAATTGTCAAATCATTTCAGTCTAAATTACAGCTAAATTTGGAGAGGGAAATTATTAACTACTTACAAACAGCGTGCTTCTGACAAAGAGCTACAAAAGGAAGTAAATAGCCATATTAGACTGAAAATGTAGGTGACTTCGTCAACCTTGTGAGGCTCTCCATGCTCATTAGTTGCGCATTCAACATATTTCTGCTACTTTACTGAATCCGGTTTTCAAAGTATCCCTTCCCAACTGTTTTACATTCCCTGAGAACAACCATAAGTATTTCTTTGACCAAGTATTCCCATATTTTCATAAAACAGCAACACATTTAGTCTCCCGTTTCTACATGACCAACGTTTGCAATAGGCAAAGGAATACTTCGAGGATTACATTTAAATTCATAAAGGATTTTTGCGTAAAAAAAATGTCACTTCTCTGTTTTCTCAATGACATTCAAATCAGCATTGAAAAAAGGCGCAAGTTTAAATTTGTTCCACCTGAGCGAGTCTGACCACAATGATGACACACCAAATGTGTTTGATGGATCGCGGGAAAAGAGCAGGACTAGGCTTTTGTAAACTACAGTCCAAACTATGTCTTCAAATGGTTTGACTGCTGTCGGCATCCAAAGATTATCCAACTTGAATAAACGCTTGGAGGTAAGGATGAAACTGCCTGTCAATCATTGTTTTTGAAACCAGTGGAATGCCAGTGAAAAATGCCCTTTGGCAACAGTTGCATAGTGCGGCTCCAAGCCCATGGAATAAACGTTTATTGCTCAGTCTAATTCATGCTGATAAAAAAAATCCATAGGCGAAATGGACAAATGCACAAACTCGCACATTTTTGATATACTTAAAGGGGCAATCTGTAGTTGCTACATCCATTTTGGGAGTTATAAATTATATATACAGTACCAGTCAAAAGTTTGGAAACACCTACTCATTCAAAGTTTTTCTTTATTTTTTACTTAACCTTTATTTAACTAGGCAAGTCAGTTAAGAACACATTCTTATTTACAATATTTTAGATTCTTAAAAGTAGCCACCCTTTGCCTTGACGACAGCTTTGTACACTCTTGGCAAAGCATGCCATTCCATGAGCGTAGCATTTGTTTTTCAACTCGAATCAATGAGCAACAATCAGTCCCCCATGACAACAAAATCATAAACAACAGAGAAGGGCTGGCTAATAAGTCCTTCGTTTTGGGGTCAGGTAAAACAATTTGTCTAATCTATACTTCCATATTTCCAAATCCTATTCTAGAAGATCAAGGGATATAACATTTATTGGAAAGACTGGAATTCTGATAGACTTTGGGTTTGAACGTACATATATAATTTAATCGTATTATTATGTAGTAGAAAGCGATGGGTTAGAAGAAGCCTACATAACCAACCCATAAAATAAAATGTAACATCCATTTATAAGGCCAGCTATGTAAACTTTAACATAGATTTATCCAGCAACAGATGTCATTCAATTGGTAACATACATTTTTGTATTTTTCTAATGCCTTAAGGGGAATGTAATCTAAAAGTAACGGAATGTAATCAGATTACGTCACTGAGTTTGGGTAATCCAAAAGTTACGTTACTGATTACAATTTTGGACAGGTAACTTGTAACTGATTACATTTAGAAAGTAACCTACCCAACCCTGAATGTAGGCTACACTGTCCCGCAGAATCATCACTGTGTCCCGCATTTGGGTATTTTAAGTGTGGTTACACATTTTTTAAGTTAATTTGTTTGTTAATAGGGGTCTCTGGATAGGCTATTCAATCTAAAACAATTACTAAATGCTGGGCTTATCCAGTTGTTGGGGGGGGGGCAGAAATTGTTTTGGAGCTCTTGCTACAAACAGATATATTGGTCCGCTAATACAGGTCTAGTATTTTTCAAATATTTTCAGGGGTCGCTGCACCCCACTTCCCGCAGCTATGCCCTCATGTGCAACCAATCATTGCCCCTATGTTTTATGAGTCTTCCCTCTGTGTTTTGTACCCTCTGTGTAGTCAAGGTATGAGGGGTAGCCTACTATCCCAGATTGACAAACACTGATGTTGACAGGTGGTGCTGGTAGTCTATACAATTGCTGTCCCAAGAGTGCAATTCTGACATGAGCAGCGCTAGAGATCTAGCATATGCATCATCAACACTTTTACTGTTGAGTAGCAGGTCCTACTAAATCTTACCTTAGAAATGCATCTTGGTTTAGCTTATCACAAGTCATCAAAATCTTGGTATACCTATAGGCCTATGAAATGATGGTCTTGACTCAATCCGTATCACTGGAGATCAGCGCTACTTTTTACATTTAAAGTCAAAGTTCCCGCATTCCCGGTTAGCGTGCCTGTCGCCTCGTCGGAAATTACCTTTACAATTTCAATTGTTCTTTACTGTGAATCTTCCGTGATGCGATTGGATCGAGCCCATGATGTTCAATGTCTGAGGACAGTATCTCCAGATAGTGCTGCAGATTGTGCTATGTTTGGTGCTATGTCCACACTCCTGGGCCATAAAGGTCCAGACATTACCCTTAGACATACAGGTCTAGGATCAGCTTACTCTCCCCTGACCATAGATCTGTTTGTAGTTGCCTACCATATATATATATATATATCTACACACATGCACAAAAACATACACACATACACAAGATTAAATCAATAACATAAATTAAGAGAATTAATACATAATTTATCAAAAATAATATTGGACATTTGCAAGGACACAATTTCTGGAAGTATTCATTTTTATGTATCAACAGCATCTGTCAGACTATTCTGGAAACACTCCAAAACAAACTAGCAGGAATTCTGGTTTATAAAGACATGAAAACATCAAGAGACTAAACAGCAGACCTGTGAGTTGAACTACTCTGTACTGTTCGATCAAATCAAACTTTATTGTTCATAGAACGTTTTACAAAGGTAAATTCATGCTATCTATTTATCTGAAACCCAGAGAATGAATGATCCAGAGTTGCTTTGCTTTTCCAAAGTGTTGTCCATCTTCAGACAAGATGTCTTTGTCCTAATTCGTTTCCTCTTTGTGTTTTCATTCGGTTTTCTTCATTTGTTTCTATCTTTCTGGAGATTTGTTCCTGTGTGAGTCAGTATGTGCAAGTTCAGGTTCCCTTTCCGATTGAAGCTTTTCCCACAGTCACCACAGCTAAATGGTTTCTCTCCGGTGTGAGTCAGTACATGCCTCCTTAGGTCCCCCTTCTGAATGAAGCTTTTCCCACAGTCACCACAGGTAAATGGTTTCTCTCCTGTGTGAATCCTCATGTGCCTGGAAAGATGTCCTTTGAGTTTGAAGGTCTTTCCACAAAAGGGGCAGGTGCAGGGTCTCTCCACGTGACAGAGTCTGACATGGGCCTTCAATTTACAGTTGGAGTTGTAGCGTTTTTGGCAGAGGCGGCATTCGCTGGGTCTCTTCTTAGCGAGAGTCACATGCCCCTGCAGGTCAGCTTTCAGAGCAAACGTTTCACCACAGTCACAGCAGCGGAGAGTTTTTCTAGACGTGGTGCTGGGTTTGAAACAGTGTTCCCCCATTGATAGGTTGGGATTCAATGGTGGGCTGGGATGGAATGGTGACAGCAGCCTAAGTCCTACTGGGTCACTGCTTACAGCTGAGCTGTGGCTGTAGACATTGTTTTGATTATCTGGAGGGTCACAGGGAATGTCAAGACTCTTCAGGTGGGTAACAGTGACAAAATGTGGGAGATCCACTGGTTTAGAGTTAGTGTCTCTGTTCTCCACCGTCTGGGTTTGGGGAAGAGTCAAGGACTGAAGTGGGTTTTCCTGATCACATTTACTTTTCACACAAAGAGGGAATTTTAAAGCTATGATATCAGCCTCCTGGCCTTGAAGCTGCTCTTCCTCCTGACAGGTCCAGAGTTCCTCCTGTTCCTCTTTAATCTGTGTGGGTTCTAGGTCCTCCTGCTGCAGACTGGTTCTCCACTCCTGCTCACAATGCTGCTGCTCAGGTGGAACCTCGTCTTCAGAGACAGATAAGCGAAGAGACTCTGGAAGGAAGGCGAAGGGGAGCAGAGGTTATCGATACCATATAATTAAAAACACTTCATCTCTATCAGATATACAGTACCAGTCAAAAGTTTGGACACACCTAGTCATTCAAGGGTTTTTCTTTATTTTAACTTTTTTCTACATTGTAGAATAATAGCGAAGACATCAAAACTATAAAATAACACATATGGAATTATGTAGTATCCAAAAAAAAGTGTTAAATAAATCAAAATATATTTTATATTTGAGATTCTTCAAATAGCCGCTGTTTGCCTTGAACACTTTGCACACTCTTGGCATTCTCACAACCAGCTTCATGAGGTAGTCACTTGGAATGCATTTCAATTAACAGGTGTGCCTGTTACATTTGTGGAATTTATTTCTTTCTTAATGCGTTTCAGCCAATCAGTTGTGTTGTGACAAGGTAAGGGTGGTATACAGAAGATAACCCTATTTGGTAAAAGATCAAGTCCAAATTATGGCAAGAACAGGTCAAATAAGCAAAGAGAAATGACAGTCCATCATTAATTTGAGACATGAAGATAAGTCAATCTGGAAAATTTCAAGAACTTTGAAAGTTTCTTCAAGGGCAGTCGCAAAAACCCACAAGCGCTATGATGAAACTGGCTCTAATGAGGACTGCCACAGGAAAGGAAGACCCAGAGTTACCTCTGCTGCAGAGGATAAGTTCATTAGAGCTAATTGCACCTCAGATTGCAGCCCAAATGCTTCAGAGTTCAAGTACCAGACACAACATCAATTGTTCAGAGGAGACTGTGAATCAGGCCTTCATGGTCGAATTGCTGCAAAGAAACCACTACTAAAGGACACCAATAATAAGAAGAAGACTTGCTTGGGCCAAGAAACACGAGTAATGGACATTAGACAATTGGAAACTGTCCTTTGGTCTGATGAGTCCAAATTTTGTATTTTTGGTTCCAACCGCCATGTCTTTGTGAGACGCAGAGTAGGTGAACCGATTATCTCGGCATGTCTGGTTCCCACCGTGAAGCATGGAGGGGGGGTGTGATGGTGCTTTGCTGGTGACACTGTCAGTGATTTATTTAGAATTCAATGCACATTTAACCCATATGGCTACCACAACATTCTGCAGTGATACACCATCCCATCTGGTTTGCGCTTAGTGGGACTATCATTTGTTTTTCAACAGGACAACGACACAAAACACACCCCCAGGCTGTGTAAGGGCTATTTGACCAAGAAGGAAAGTGGTTGGAGTGCTGCATTAGATGACCTGGCCTCCACAATCATGCAATCTCAACCCAATTGAGATGGTTTGGGATGAGTTGGACCGCAGAGTGAAGGAAAAGCAGCTAACAAGTGCTCAGCATATGTGGGAACTCCTTCAAGACTGTTGGAAAAGCATTCCTCGTGAAGCTGGTTGAGAGAATGCCAAGAGTGTGCAACGCTGTCATCAAGGCTAAGAGTGTCTACTTTGAAGAATCTAAAATATATTTAGATTTGTTTAACACTTTTTTTGGTTACTAAATTATTCCATATGTGTTATTTCTTAGTTTTGATGTCTTCACTATTGTTCTACAATGTAGAAAATAGTAAAAATAATGAAAAACCCATGAATGAGTAGGTGTGTCCAAACTTTTGACTGGTACTGTATATAACCAAATTTTAGACATGCCGGTGTACGCATACCGAGCTATATGCTATAATAAGCTTTTCGTGGCAAACTTTTTCATCATGCACGATCAACGTTACATTGAACTATTTAAAAAGTATTAAATGGTGATCCCTGTTAGCCTAAACCATTTAGCTGTTCATAAAACATTATTGTAGCTAGATATTTATAGATCTACCTACGAACCTTTTCTACATAGTTTTATGTCCGGTGTTATCCGCAGTAGTCTCCGTAGCCGATCATTCTCTTCCTGGTACTCGACTACGGTTTTCTCAACTGCCCCAAAAATCTCCACAGCAGCCGCCGTTAAACGTTCATTTAAGAACACGCGCAACATCTGTAATGTAGACATTTTCAGGTGAGTATTCAACTAGTATGGAAAATACACTGATAACTAACCCCTTTAATATGTGGTATGGTTTTGTACACAAACAAAACAAACCCTCTCCCAGTTTTACTTCCGTATTGTCTTCTTCTGTTTCTATCAGTCGGCGGTGAGCCCATAAACAGATCACAGCATCCCCATGTGGATGGGTGTTTACTAGAAGGTGCACAGACAGAGTTTCCAAACAGTCAGTGGTTCAGACCAGTAATAATGGAAAAAGATTAAATTACAAATGGGGAAACAGTTATAATAACTAATATCTATGATCATTTCTTGCATGAACTGAAAAACAACACATTGTAACACAGTTACAGTCTGGCAACTGTATCGGCTTGGGAGGGACTGATGTGATAGCGTGTGCAATGAACCAGAGAATGCAGTTATCATGAGCGATTATAAAGAATGTTATTGAAAATCACTGTAATGCACTTAAAACAGAGTTTGCACTTATTCAAAGTGCACTTATCAGGAGTGAAGTGCATATCACTACTTTCAAATAAATTCTAACAAAATCATGAATGAGCAGCATTACAGTTTTTCCCAAGTGTCAACACACTAAAATTGGAACTTGAAACGCAATCACAGAAACCTGAAACTCATGTACCAAATCCCTAAACCAAGTCTGAAAAATTGCAAGCACCATTCGTTCTTTACACTCAGTTTTCAATTCTCTATCACACTTTTTGCAAAACACTACACACAGTTCTCTACATTAGGCACAACATTCCAAATGAAAATCTATTTTGTTCCCTTTGGAAAGCAACGCCAATCACAATGCCAAGCTCTATACACCAATTGGCAACACCCACTCCTCACAGGTGTAAACACTAGTTGCTGAATTGTTCACTTAGAAATCAGAGCTTTAGCGCTATAAAAGGCCACAGATGAGCTCTCCTGTTTTGGAGGAAAATGGAAGTCAATGGTGAAACAAGAGCTAGGAGGTGAAGGAGTGAGAGGAGGAGGAGGAGGACGCGGAAGGACAGTTGTCTCAGATGAGATCAGGGCCACATTAGTTGACCATGTGCTCAACCATGGATTGAGTATAAGAGAGGCTGGGCAGAGTTCAGCCCAACCTGAGCCACTACACGGTTGCATCTGTCATCCGTACATTCAGAAATGACAACCGGTACGTTACCTACCATCTACACTATGCTCTTTATGTATGTATACTGCAGTCCGACATATCAGTAGGCCTATGTTACTCTGTGGTTGTTGGCCAATGTTACAGTAATGTCATTTCATATGGAAAGAAAATAGATTATTTTAGCTTACTGTAACCAACCATATCATATTTGGGGATCTTCTGCAGAACTGAGAGATGACCAGGCCATGGTGGAAGACACCAAAACAGGAGACTACTATTGTGAACATGGTGGTGGCAAACAATACCATTAGACTACGAGAAATCCAGAACCACATAATTGCAGACAACACAATATTCAATAACATTCACCAGGTGGGCTTGTCTTCATTGGACCGTGTACTACAGCGCAACCGAATCCGGATGAAACGGGTTAAAGAACAGCTCTATGAATATGTGCAAGTAAGTACTATACTGTGAATTTACTATCATATCAGCACTGTATAGACACATTACAGTACTGTAATCCAGTGTATTGTGCCTCACCATATTGACTGTTCTAGGTCACATATTGTCTTGTCTGTTTCAGAGTCTTGCAGCTGGATGTCGCTGCAGTGCAGCACGTTTATATTTACATAGATGACGCTGGCTTCAACCTAGCCAAAAGACAGGGACCGAACATTATTGGCCACCGTGCCATTGTGAATGTCCCTGGACAGCGTGGAGGGAACATCACCATGTGTGCAGCCGTTAACCAGCAAGGCGTCCTCCATCACCATGCCAACCTTGGTCCCTACAACACCGCCTTTCTCATCACATTCCTGGACACACTACATGGCGTCCTCATTCCAGCCGAGCAGAGGGGTGGACCAGAGTAGCCCAGGTATGTTGTCATCTGGGACAACGAGAGTTTCCACCAGGCTGCTCTGGTCCGCAACTGGTTCATCGACCAGCCACCATTTATTGTTCTATACCTCCCATCATATTCCCCATTCCTAAACTCAATTGGAGAGATTTTTCCCGGCATGGCGATGGAAGGTGTATGACCGCCATCCCTTCGCACGCATGCCTCTTCTCCTGGCAACGGAGGACGCATGGTGGTGAAGTTGAGGTGGGGGCTTTCGGCGGCTGGATCCGTCACTCCAGAAGATTCTTTCCCCGCTGTTTAGCCAGGGAGAACTTCGATGGTGATGTAGATGAGGTGCTGTGGCCAGACCAAAATAGGATGCAGTCTTTGTTCTTACATTTACATGTGTTTTTGTCTTTTTTGTGTTTAGTTTTGAAAGAATGAGCCACTTTCATTTTTTTTTAAAATTGTACAGAAAACCCTTTATGTTACTGAATGTTTTTCCTGGTTTTCTCTTGTTGGATATGGAAAGTGTTACATACAAAACACAAATACTGCATTTTGGAAATAAATGAATGTTTTTGTTACTGTATTGCATTTGTGTGTTTATTTATGTATACATTACTGTAACAATCTTTTACAACGGCTACAGTGTAACACAAAAGCATAAACCTACTGATGGATATTCATAGTAGTGTTGAGCACATCAGTGTGTTGTTGGTAGACAGATCTACTCCTGTGTGTCATTTTGATGCTAAAAAAAGAGAACAGTTTTGAATGCAGTGTTTGCTTTTGCTTGAGATTTGTAGAGTTTGGGGTTTGTGCTTTGTGTTTAGAGTTTTTGGGGAAATGGGCCAAAGATTCAGCAAACGTGTGGAAAACTGTAAAACAAAATTGAAATCTCGGACAAATGGAAAGAGTTCTTTTCTGGAAAGTCTATATTTTTTTTATGTATCAATAACAGTCTGACCATCACCCTGAGAGACATTCCAATACAAACACGTGGAAGAGGAGAAGTCCAGTGGCTATAAGTTCCCATACTTGCCCTCTACAAGATCATCACCATCATCTACCATCCTCTGACCAGCTCTCTCCGCTCAAGCCATGCACTGACCCTCTCCATCTTCGGTGGATGCAGTATTCAAAGACTCGGCCTCTATTGATTGACCTGGGCTGATATATTGCTTGTTTTTTTGTTGTTGCTCTTGAACCCCTTTAGATTCTATGAAAAGCGCTATAGAAGTTGAATAAATGATTATGATTCACCTGCTTCCACGGAGTCCATATTTATTATCCTTGGGACGACCAACAGAGGCCCGGAGTTAGCCTGCGTTCCCCATTTAGCCTGCGTTCCCCATTGGGGGGGGGGGGGTAGAGGCTTGCTCTGTAAAATGAAATATCAACAAAATGTAGAAACAAGTAGTACGCAACCATATAATAACACGCTCAAAGTTCCAATACAATTACAATGCTCTGATTTAAAATGGCTGTGCATAGTTGATACCATCTCCTGTGCAGCTGCGCTGCACTCTTAGCCACCCATCCATTGCGAGTCTGATCCCACGCAATCTGTGGAAGAAGATGGTAGGAATGAGAATCAGTCTTTAACCATCTATTGTTTTCTACCTTCAACTATCACTCAACCATTTCTGAATTACAAACCCTTTGTGTCCTGTGTTTTGCGTTTGGTGTATTATTCCACAAATGTTTCTCGACAGGATATGAAGATTTGTTGGCATCTGGGAAGTGGTCCTTCTTACGCCCGAAGCCAAGCCAGCCCTCTCTGCTGTTCTTGGACTTTACATCCAGGTTGGTCGGCTCTGGACCACATGCAGGAGTTTGAGTTGGTCCGTTGGGGGCAGAAGGACTTTCAGTCACGTGGCTGGTCTTCTATTCCTGGCCCAAGATGTCCACATGCAGTGCATTCGAAAAGTAATCAGACCCCTTGACTTTATCCACATTTTGTCAAATCAAATCAAATGTTATTGGTCACATGCACATGGTTGGCAGATGTTATTGCGAGTGTAGCGAAATGCTTATGCTTCTAGATCCGACAGTGCAGCAGTGTCTAACAGTTAATATCTAACAAATTCCACAACGAAACCTAATATCTAACAAATTCCACAACAAAACCTAATACACACAATCTAGTAAAGGAACGGGATGAGAATATATAAGTATAAAATATATGGATGAGCAGTGATAGAGCGGCTAAGATGCAATAGGTAGTAAAGAATAGATAGTGAAGGATACAGTATACAGTCTATACACATGAGAAGAGTAATGTGAGATATGTAAACATTCTTAAAGTGGCATTATTAAAGTGACTAGTGTTACATTTATTAATGTGGCCAATGATATCAAGTCTGTAGGTAGGCAGCCGCCTCTCTGTGCTAGTGGTGGCTGTTTAACAATACGATGGCCTTGAGATAGAAGCTGTTTTTCAATCTCTCTGTCCCAGGTTTGATGCACCTGTACTGACCTCGCCTTCTGGATGATAGTGGGGTGAACATGTAGTGGCTCGGGTGGTTATTGTCCTTGATGATCTTTTTTGCCTTCCTGTGACATCGGGTGTTGTAGGTGTCCTGGAGGGCAGGTAATTTGCCCCCGGTGATGCATTGTGCAGACCGCACCACCCTCTGGAGAGCACTGCGGTTGTGGGCGGTGGAGTTGCCGTACCAGGAAGTGATACAGCACGATAGGATGCTCTCAATTGTGGACCTGTAAAAGTTTGTGAGGGTTTTCGGTGACAAGCCACATTTTTTCAGCCCCCTGAGGTTGAAGAGGCGCTGTTGCACCTTCTTCACCACACTGTCTGTGTGCATTGACCATTTCAGTTTGTCGGTAATATGTACACAGAGGAACTTAAAAGTTTCCACCTCCACTGCTGTCCCGTCAATGTAGATAGGGGGGTGCTCCCTCTACTGTTTCCTGAAGTCCACGATAATCTCTTTGTTTTGCTGACATTGAGTGAGAGGTTATTTTCCTGACACCACACTCCGAGGGCCCTCACCTTCTCCCTGTAGGCCGTCTCGTCGTTGTTGGTAATCAGGCCTACCACTGTTGTGTCATCTGCAAACTTGATGATTGACTTGGAGGTGTGTATGGCCACGCAGTCGTGGGTGAACAGGGAGTACAGAAGAGGGCTGAGAACACACCCTTGTGGGATCAGCGGAGTGGAGATGTTGTTTCCTACCTTCACCACCTGGGGGCAGCCCGTAAGGAAGTCCAGGACCCAGTTGCACAGGGCGGGGTCGAGACCCAGGGTCTCAAGCTTAATGATGAGTTTGGAGGGTACTATGGTGTTGAATGCTGAGTTGTAGTCAATGAACAGCATTCTTACATCGGTATTCCTCTTGTCCAGATGGGACAGGGCAGTGTGCAGTGTGATGGTGACTGCATCGTCTGCGGACCTATTGGGGCGGTAAGCAAATTGGAGTGGGTCTAGGCTGACAGGTAGGGTGGAGGTGATATGATCCTTGACTAGTCTCTCAAAGCACTTCATGATGACAGAAGTGAGTGCTACCGGGCGATTTAGTCATTTAGTTCAGTTACCTTAGCTTTCTTGGGAACAGGAACAATGGTGGCCATCTTGAAGCATGTGGGGACAGCAGACTGGGATAGGGATTGATTGAATATGTCCGTAAACACACCAACCAGCTGGTCTGCGCATGCTCTGAGGACGCGGCCAGGGATGCCATCTGGGCCGGCAGCCTTGCGAGGGTTAACACGTTTAAATGTTTTACTCACATCAGCCACGGAGAAGGAGAGCCCATAGACATGAAATTACATTTTATTAGTGACATGCGCCGAATACAACAGTGAAATGCGTGCCCTTAACTTACGTGCCCTTAACCAACAATGCAGTTCAAATAAAAAATTATAATAATAATAATACGAATAAGAATAAGAAATAAAAAGTAACAAGTAATTAAAGAGTAGTAGTAAAATAACAATAGCAAGACTATATACAGGGGGGTACCGGTACAGAGTCAATGTGTGGGGGCACTGGTTAGTCGAGGTAATTGAGGTAATATGTACATGTAGGTAGAGTTACTAAAGTGAGTAGATGATAACAACAGAGAGTAGCAGCGGTGTAAATAAGAGGGGGGGGGGGGGGGGCAATGCAAACAGTCTAGGTAGCCATTTGATTAGATATTCAGGGGTCTTATGGCTTGGGGGTAGAAGCTTCGGTACCGCTTGCCATACGGTAGCAGAGAGAACAGTCTTTAACTAGGGTAGCTGGAGTCTTTGACAATTGTTTGGGCCTTCCGCTACTTTGGTAGCGGTCCGTGTTAGTGGCACTGCATTGTCCTCAAAGCGCGTAAAGAAGTTGTTTAATTTGTCTGGGAGCAAGACGTCGATGTCCGCGTCGGGCTGGTTTTCTTTTTGTAATCCGTGATTGTCTGCCACATACGTCTTGTTTTTGAGCCATTGAATTGCGACTCCACTTTGTCTCTATACTGCCACTTTGCTTGTTTGATTGCCTTATGGAGGGAATAACTACACTGTTTGTATTCGGCCATGTTTCCAGTCGCCTTGCCATGATTAAATGTGGTGGTACGTGCTTTCAGTTTTGCGCAAATGCTGCCATCAATCCACGGTTTCTGGTTAGGGAAGGTTTTAATAGTCACAGTAGGTACAACATCTCCTATACACTTCCTTATAAACACGCTCACCGAGTCAGCGTAGACTTCAATGTTATTGTCTGAATCAATCTGAGTCCATCCCAAATGGGAATCATAATTGCCTCAGTGTCTGGCCAATTTGGGTACTTAAAATGATATGTTGTATAGTTCTACATTGGGTAATGCTAGTCCTCCTTTATCCCTTGGAGCATATAACTTTTTCCCATCCCAAAGATAATCCTTAATCATTCGATTGTACTGCTTAAATAGTAAGGGAGAAATGGTCACAGGGCGCATCATGGACACATAATTAAACTGGTGCCACAACCATTTTAACAGTATTTATTTTGCCTCATGAAGTAAGATTAAACAACCTTCATTTATCAATGTTATTCTAGTTTTTTTTAAGTAGTGGCATCATATTAATTTGCATGATATTCTGTAGTTCGTTGCTCAGTCTTATACCCAGGTATTTCATCCCTGATGGCACCCATTTGAACTGAAATTAAGTCATTGCAACAGGAGGACATCATTTGGATACAGGCATAGCCTCTGACTTCTGCCAATTAATCTTATAACCACATATATGTGAGAACAAGTCAATTGTGTTCAAAACCAAAGGGATTGATGCAGCCGGTTCCCTAATAAGTGACAATATGTCGTCAGCATATAAAAACAGCTCATGCTCTCTGGCACCTCCCATTACTCCTTTGATTCCTGAATCAGCTCTGATTGCTGCTGCCAAGGGCTCCAAAAATAGAATAAAAAGGAGAGGTGAGAGAGGACTGCCCTGCTGGGTTCCCGTTGACAAATAAAAAAAGGAAGAGATCATACCATTTGTGAGGACTTCTGCTCTTGGATTGGAGTATAATACCTTAACCCACTTGTTAAATCCAGGGCCAAAGCCAAACTTTATAAGGGCATATGTCAAAAAGCCCCACTCCACCCTATCGAATGCCTTCGCCGCATCTAGTGAAAGGGCTGCCACCTGAGTATCCTCGTTTTGACTCAGCCACATGAGGTGAAGCATACATCTAAGATTGTCTGTGGAGGTTCTACTTTTTTACAAATCCCACCTGATCCGTGTGAGTAATATGAGGTAAAACCTTCTCCAGCCTCATGACTAGTACTTTGCAAGGCACCTCACAATCAACTCCGAACCTGGGTCAGTGGGGTATCTATCCTTCTTGAGAATTAATGAAATGAGTGCCTTATTAAAAGTGACAGGTAGCTGCTCCAGTTCCAGAGCTTCTAAGTACACCAGTGTTAATATAGGAGCTAATATGTCAATATTCCTCTTATTGACTTTCCAGACTTCATTGAGGTGATGGCTGTTCTCATCGCAGATTGTAGTATAGGAGAATGCAAATCCTTAATTTGATCCTGGGTCATGTGAATGACATTTCAGATCACAGACATGTTTCAATAGTGACTCAGTGTTTTTCTTGGATGACTATTTTTTCTAACTCTTTAATTTGAGACTCTAGTTTTTCAACTCTTTCTCCATCTTCCCTTTTCTTTCTACTGGTGTGTGCTATTGTCTTGCCCCGAACATAAGCTTCAGAGGCCTCCCACACCGTACTCAATTTATCAATGGAACCAATATTTGTTTGAAAAAAAACCCACTTGAGATCTTCATTGAGTGAAAGATGAAATGTTTCGCCTTGGAATAAGGACGTATTAATCCTCCATCTAGTGCTATTCTTAGCCATATCAGCCTCAACTGCTATACGTAATTCCACTGTTGCGTGGCCTGTCAAAGCAATAACCCTTATTTTACATTCTATCACCTCTTTAGTCATACTCTTGGAAGTTAGGAAGTAGTCTCTCCTGGAATGATATTAATGGTTATGTGAATAAAACATATATTCCTTCTCTCTAGGATTGACAAGTCTCCATATATACACTACTCAAAAAAATGAAGGGAACACTTAAGTCAATTTAGCTTTTTGGCTCCAAGTCAATCACACTTCTGTGAAATCAAACTGTCCACTTAGGAAGCAACACTGATTGACAATAAATTTCACATGCTGTTGTGCAAATGGAATAGACAAAAGGTGGAAATTATAGGCAATTAGCAAGACACCCCCCAAAACAGGAGTGATTCTGCAGGTGGTGACCACAGACCACTTCTCAGTTCCTATGCTTTCTGGCTGATGTTTTGGTCACTTTTGAATGCTGGCGGTGCTCTCACTCTAGTGGTAGCATGAGACGGAGTCTACAACCCACACAAGTGGCTCAGGTAGTGCAGTTCATCCAGGATGGCACATCAATGCGAACTGTGGCAAAAAGGTTTGCTGTGTCTGTCAGCGTAGTGTCCAGAGCATGTAGGCGCTACCAGGAGACAGGCCAGTACATCAGGAGACGTGGAGGAGGCCGTAGGAGGGCAACAACCCAGCAGCAGGACCGGTACTTCCGCCTTAGTGCAAGGAGGTGCACTGCCAGAGCCCTGCAAAATGGCCACAAATGTGCATTGGAAATGTGCACAGTCTGAAATAGCCAAAAAGCTAAATACTGTAGCTATTAGTTTGCACGGTGTCTTTGCGATAGTGTGTCACATAAACACTGTACCATATAGAACTCGCCGGCAAATATAACTATGCCATTCATGCCCTTGTTTCTGGTCCTCTGAGTTTTTCTTGAAGAATTCCATCGCCTTGCGATAGTCACCGAAGTAAAGCCTCGTTGTCGGCCTTGCATCAGGACCAATCTGAGAAGACAACAACCTGTCCAGAACCAACCAAAGGACCAGAACTTCCAGACTCAACCTACTTTCTGTGCTGTATAAAATGTCTATGCATTCTGTTATCTGGGCTTTTTCTGGAGGTTCCTTATGAGCCAAATGAACGAGTCCGTACACGTTTGTACCAGATATCTTTACTCTTAAATTAAACTGTCGCTTGTCATACAATTTACCACCTTGTCTGAATCGATCCTTGACCGGCTCACCCTTCTCCATATCCCATTATCACCATTAACACCATGAATGCAGTATCCGCTAACATAGTCTTTTAAATTGAAGTAACGCTATAATGCTACATTTCCGTGATATGGATTGACTAGAGCCCTAGGTCTTTAAGTGTATTTTATTTGTCATTGTTTTTTTACCACCTACCCCTTTCAGATATACGAAGAAGCAGGCATTGTAAATTAGTGAGATTTCGGTCTGTGCATGAAAGGGATCAGAATCTTGGTATAGGCCTATGGAATTAGGGGCTCGACTCAATCGCGACTGACATTTAAAGGCAATGTTGCTGCCGTCTCGTGATTGCATTCACAGTAAGAAAAAACGGCATATGTCGACTCAATCGGAAATTACCTTTAAATTGAAATTGCGCCATACCACGGCTCTTCAGTGATACGATAGAATCGAGCCCTAGATGTTCAATGTCTGAGGACAGTATTTCCAGGTAGTGCTGCAGATTGTGCTATGTTTGGTGATGTACTGATTCTGGGGTAACAGAAAACAAAGAGGGGTATGGCCGCAGTCCTTGGCTATAAAGGTCCAGACATTGCCCTTAGACATACAGGTCTAGGATCAGTTAACCATCCACTGGCTCCACAAATCCTACTCATATCCATGAGGAAGGGAAACACAAAACGTACCATATATCAGTCTGTAGTTTCCTACCATGGACACTGTATGAACAATAACAGTATTTAAAAAAATATATATACAAGATTAAATCAATATCATAAATGAGCAGCATTAATACAACATTGATGAAAATTGATATTGAACAAATGCAAGTACACATTTTATTGGAGTATACATTTCTTTATGTCAATAACATCTGTCAGACTATTTTCCAGACATTCCTAAAACAAACGACCAGGAATTCCTGTTTATAATGAAGTGAATACATCAAGAGACTCTGAACAGCAGACCATGGGTTTTAAACTACTCTGTAGTGTTAGGTCAAATCAAACTTATTTTTACATAGAACATTTTACAAAGGTAAATTCATGACATCTATTTATCTGAAACCCAGAGAATGAATGATCCAGAGTTGCTTTGCTTTTCCAAAGTGTTGTCCATCTTCAGACAAGAGGTCTTTGTCCTAATTCGTTTCCTCCTTGATTTTTCATTCTGTTTTCTTTACTTGTTTCATTATTTGTGAACGTTCTCTCCTGTGTGAGTCAGTATGTGCAAGTTCAGGTTCCCCTTCCGATTGAAGCTTTTCCCACAGTCACCACAGCTAAATGGTTTCTCTCCGGTGTGAGTCAGTACATGCCTCCTTAGGTCCCCCTTCTGAATGAAACTTTTCCCACAGTCACCACAGCTAAATGGTTTCTCTCCTGTGTGAGTCCTTATATGTTCAGTTAGGTGTCCCTTCTGATTGAAACTCTTACCACAGTCTCCACAGCTAAATGGTTTCTCTCCTGTGTGAATCCTCATATGTCTGGACAGATCTCCTTTGAGTTTGAAGGTCTTTCCACAAAAGGGGCAGGTGGAGGGTTTCTCCACATGACAGAGTCTAACATGGGCCTTCAATTTACAGGTGGAGTTGTAGCGTTTTTGGCAGAGGTGGCATTCGCTGGGTCTCTTCTTAGCGAGAGTCACATGCCCCTGCAGGTCAGCTTTCAGAGCAAACGTTTCACCACAGTCACAGCAATGGTGAGTTTTTCTAGACGTGGTGCTGGGTTTGGAACAGTGTTCCCCCATTGATGGGTTGGGATCCAATGGTGGGCTGCTGTCAAGTCCTACTGGGTCACTGCTTACAGCTGAGCTGTGGCTGTAGGCATTGTTTTGATTATCTGGAGGGTCACAGGGAATGTCAAGACTCTTCAGGTGGGTAACAGTGACAAACGGTGTGAGATTCACTGGTTTAGTGGCACTGTCTCTGTTCTCCACAGTCTGGGTTTGGGGAAGAGTCAAGGAATGAAGAGGGTTATCCTGATCACACTCACTTTTCAAATAAAGATGAGGTAATTTGAACTCGATGATATCAGCCTCCTGCCCTTGAAGCTGCTCTTCCTCCTTACTGGCCTTGAGTTCCTGATGTTCTTGTTTAATCTGTGTGGGCTCTGGGTCCTCCTGCCCCAGACTGGGCCTCCACTCCTGCTCAAAGTGTTGCTGCTCAAGGGGAACATTCTCTTCAGAAACAGCGAGAGAGAGCTGCAAGGAGTCTGGAGGGAAGGTGCAGAGGTTATTTGTATACCACAGAATGAAATAGAACTGAATGATACATCTCTATGATATATAGATCTACAGCCTTTAGACATACCAAGCACATACCAAGTGCACATACCAAGCAAAATGCTATTTCAATAAGTTTTTCATGACAGACAACTTTTAAATCATGCACAGTAAAAAATACATACAACACTTTTCTATAAAGGCTCGCTAATGCTAAAGCAGGCCATTGGATTCCATGAAAAGGTGGCGCCTAGTGTTTGGGTGAGTAGCTGCCGAAAGGGTTGTGGAATCCAATGGGCTGGTTTAGCATTAGCAAGCAGCATTTCAATCTTCTAATTATATCATTATCAACGACACCTTCCATCCCTGGATTGAGGTACATTTTTCAAGCTATATCCCTGATTTGTCACTGCAGTGCAAACATTATGGGCAAGCTGTGTTTCGACTTGAAAGAGAAGATACTGAACATCAAGTCGAGTTTTAACTAGATATGTATACTGCCCTACAAAGGCAAAGAGGACTAACTACACAAACAGTGAAACTGAGAAAAATGCCTGGAGTTTTTTTGCTACCAGGCCAAATATGGTGTAGGTAGATACAGTCCCTTAATTAAGTATTCACACCCCTTGACTTTTTACAAATTTTATGTTACAGCCTGAATTGTAAATGGATTAAATAAATAAGAATCTCACCCATCTACACACAATAACCCATAATGACAAAGTGAAAACATGTTTAGACATTATTTATTAAAAATGAAATCTCATTTACATCAGTATTCACACCCGAGTCAATACTTTGTAGAAGCTCTTTTGGCAGCGATTACAGCTTTGAGTCGTCTTGGGTATGTGTCAGAACATTCTATATCAGCTTTGGATTTGTGAATTTTCTCCCATTCTTCCTTGCAGATAGTCTCAAGCTCTGTTAAATTAGATATGGAGTGGCAGTGAACAGCAATCTTCAAGTCTTTCCACAGAATTGCAATGGAATTCAAGTTTGAGCTTTGGCTGGGCCACTCAATTACTTTTACATTTTTATTCTGAATCCATTACAGAAATGCTTTGGCTGTATGATTTGGGTCATTGTCCTATTGGAATGTAAATCTTGGCCCCCAGTCAAAGGTCATTCGCAAGCTGAAGCATGTTCTCATCTAGTATTTGCCTGTATTTGGCTCCATTCACTGTTCCCTCTATCCACACCAGTCTCCCAGTCCCTTTTACTGAAAAGCATCCCCAAAGCATGATGCTGCCATCACCATGCCTCACGGTAGGGTTGGTGTTAGACAGGTGATGAGCTGTGCCTGGTTTCCTCCAGACATAGTGCTTTGCATTTAGGCCAAAGAGTAACAATTCTGCCTGATCAAACCACATAATATTTTGCCTTATGCTCTCAGGAGTGGCGTCCTTCTGGCCACCCTCTCATAAAGCCCAGATTGGTGAAGTGCAATAGAGACTGTTGTCCTTCTGGCAGATTCTCCTATCTTTGCCAAGGAACTGTAGTTTTATCAGGGTGGTTACTGGGATCTTGGTCACCTCTCTGACCAAGGTCCTTCTTGCCCAGTTTGGTCAGACGGCCAGCTCTAGGCAGAGTCTGGGTAGTTCCATATTTTTTCAATTTCCCAATGGAGACCACTATGCGCTTGGAAACTTTCAACACCCTAGAAATTGTTTTATACCCTTCACCAGCTATATGCCTCATCACATCTAAGCACTCTACAGACAGTTCCTTGGACTTCATGGTAGTTTCTGCTCTGACATACACTGTCAACTGTGGTACCTTATATAGACAGGTGTATTTCTTTCTTAATCTCGTCCAAACAATTTAATTGGCCACAGGTGCACTCATTTACATTTACATTACATTTAAGTCATTTAGCAGACGCTCTTATCCAGAGCGACTTACAAATTGGTGCATTCACCTTATGATATCCAGTGGAACAACCACTTTACAATAGTGCATCTAACTCTTTTAAGGGGGGGGTTAGAAGAATTACTTTATCCTATCCTAGGTATTCCTTAAAGAGGTGGGGTTTCAGGTGTCTCCGGAAGGTGGTGATTGACTCCGCTGACCTGGCGTCGTGAGGGAGTTTGTTCCACCATTGGGGTGCCAGAGCAGCGAACAGTTTTGACTGGGCTGAGCGGGAACTGTACTTCCTCAGAGGTAGGGAGGCGAGCAGGCCAGAGGTGGATGAACGCAGTGCCCTTGTTTGGGTGTAGGGCCTGATCAGAGCCTGAAGGTACGGAGGTGCCGTTCCCCTCACAGCTCCGTAGGCAAGCACCATGGTCTTGTAGCGGATGCGAGCTTCAACTGGAAGCCAGTGGAGAGAGCGGAGGAGCGGGGTGACGTGAGAGAACTTGGGAAAGTTGAACACCAGACGGGCTGCGGCGTTCTGGATGAGTTGTAGGGGTTTAATGGCACAGGCAGGGAGCCCAGCCAACAGCGAGTTGCAGTAATCCAGACGGGAGATGACAAGTGCCTGGATTAGGACCTGCGCCGCTTCCTGCGTGAGGCAGGGTCGTACTCTGCGAATGTTGTAGAGCATGAACCTACAGGAACGGGTCACCGCCTTGATGTTAGTTGAGAACGACAGGGTGTTGTCCAGGATCACGCCAAGGTTCTTAGCACTCTGGGAGGAGGACACACTCCAATCTAGTTGTAGTTGTAGCAAGAATGATCAAAGGAAATTGGATGCCCCTGAGCTCAAATTTGGAGCATCATAGTAAAGGGGTGTGAATACCTCAATAAATTGGCAAAAATGTGTAAAAACATGTTTTCACTTTGTCATTATGGGGTATTGTGTGTAGATGGGTGAGAATATATCAATAATCTCTGAAGGCACTGTATGTTTGGGGCAAATCCATCACATGACCGAGTACCACTCTTCATATATTATTTTCAAGGATGGTGGTGGCTGCATCATGTTATGGATATGCTCTTCTTCGGCAAGGACTAGGGAGTTTTTTTACGATAAAAATAAATGAACAGCTGAGCACAGGCAAAATCCTAGAGGAAAACCTGCTTCAGTCTGCCTTCTAAAGACAAATTCACCTTTAACCTAAAACTCAAGGCCAAATACAGTGGGGCAAAAAAAGTATTTAGTCAGCCACCAATTGTGCAAGTTCTCCCACTTAAAAAGATGAGAGGCCTGTAATTTTCATCATAGGTACACTTCAACTATGACAGACAAAATGAGAAAAAAAATCCAGAAAATCACATTGTAGGATTTTTAATGAATTTATTTGCAAATTATGGTGGAAAATAAGTATTTGGTCAATAACAAAAGTTTCTCAATACTTTGTTAAATACACTTTGTTGGCAATGACAGAGATCAAATGTTTTCTGTAAGTCTTCACAAGGTTTTCACACACTGTTGCTGATATTTTGGCCCATTCCTCCATGCAGATCTCCTCGAGCAGTGATGTTTTGGGGCTGTTGCTGGGCAACACGGACTTTCAACTCCTTCCAAAGATTTTCTATGGGGTTGAGATCTGGAGACTGGCTAGGCCACTCCAGGACCTTGAAATGCTTCTTACGAAGCCACTCCTTCGTTGCCCGGGCGGTGTGTTTGGGATCATTGTCATGCTGAAAGACCCAGCCACGTTTCATCTTCAATGCCCTTGCTGATGGAAGGAGGTTTTCACTCAAAATCTCACGATACATGGCCCCATTCATTCTTTCCTTTACACGGATCAGTCGTCCTGGTCCCTTTGCAGAAAAACAGCCTCAAAGCATGATGTTTCCACCCCCATGCTTCACAGTAGGTATGGTGTTCTTTGGATGCAACTCAGCATTCTTTGTCCTCCAAACACGACGAGTTGAGTTTTTACCAAAAAGTTCTATTTTGGTTTCATCTGACCATATGATATTCTCCCAATCTTCTTCTGGATCATCCAAATGCTCTCTAGCAAACTTCAGACGGGCCTGGACATGTACTGGCTTAAGCAGGGGGACACGTTTGGCACTGCAGTATTTGAGTCCCTGGCGGCGTAGTGTGTTACTGATGGTAGGCTTTGTTACTTTGGTCCCAGCTCTCTGCAGGTCATTCACTAGGTCCCCCCGTGTGGTTCTGGGATTTTTGCTCACCGTTCTTGTGATCATTTTGACCCCACGGGGTGAGATCTTGCGTGGAGCCCCAGATCGAGGGAGATTATCAGTGGTCTTGTATGTCTTCCATTTCCTAATAATTGCTCCCACAGTTGATTTCTTCAAACCAAGCTGCTTACCTATTGCATATTCAGTCTTCCCAGCCTGGTGCAGGTCTACAATTTTGTTTCTGGTGTCCTTTGACAGCTCTTTGGTCTTGGCCATAGTGGAGTTTGGAGTGTGACTGTTTGAGGTTGTGGACAGATGTCTTTTATACTGATAACAAGTTCAAACAGGTGCCATTAATACAGGTAACGAGTGGAGGACAGAGGAGCCTCTTAAAGAAGAAGTTACAGGTCTGTGAGAGCCAGAAATCTTGCTTGTTTGTAGGTGACCAAAT